>NW_021634116.1:0-41824 GCF_004799145.2 Neltuma alba | reverse complement strand
GTTTCAGCAACAGGACATGCTCAAAGTTCTGCCCAAATGCAGCCATGCTTTTCACTTGGACGTATCGATATTGGCTTCAGAGCAACGCAAATTGTCCTCTTTGCAGATCATGCATTTCTGGCACCACGCGTCCTCCATTGGACCATATCATAGCACCGAGCTTCTCCTCAAGATTCTCAATTACTCTCCAATATGGGCAGTGATGAAGACTTGTGGTAATGAATGGTGGGAGAAGATGGGGGATCGCTGTCATTGAGGCAACATGAACGAAACCAGTCGAGCGGGGGAAGCCTGGCACAGAGTAGAAGTCACTCCACGAGGAAGATGCCAGCAGAAGCTCGGGCACCTGAAATCGAGGAAGTGGCAGCATGTGTCCATCATGGGAGACGAGTGCATTGATACGAGGGAGAAAGAGAACAGTTCTGTATTCAGCCACTTAGGAGATCTTTCTCCATGGATTCTGCAAATGATAGGCAAATTTACTTGGAAGTTCAAGCCATTACACAGCAGCCGAATAGGCATCAAAATGACGCTAGGGGGAGTGAAGACAGTAAAGTTCACAGCAGAGGTCGAAGGTCTTTCTTTCCATTTCGTTATGGTCGTGGATCCAAAACGCAGTAGTATTCCTCTGGAGAATGAGGTCTGATGTAACATATTTTTGTTCCTTTTTTTTTTTCCCTGGTTGTTTCTTAATTTCCAGTTGTTAATGTTAATATCTTCAAAGTGGAGGATTAGAATCGAAAGGAGTGGCACAGAAAACAATAGAGTGCTTTTGTAATGATAGGGAATGGGTGAAGTGAGTCAGACGGTGGATATGGAATAGAGGCGCATTGCTTTTAGTGTCATTTGCTTAATTTGAAGGTGCATGTCTTCATTTCACAGTGAATGCGAATGATTGCTGTTCCATGTTCCTGTCATGTGTATTTAGGAAGAGAATACAGAGCAGAGGGACCCACACCCACAAGATAATGAGAAGCCATGAGTAGCAGCAGCATGAATGAGAACTGTCTCTTCTAGGAAATCATCTCTACCTTCTTTTTGTCTCTGAGCTATCATATGGATATGGGAAAAATGCGGTATAACAGCTAAGAGGGTGGGGTTCTTCGCCACTGTAAGACGCACAATGAACGTTCATATCCTACTTTTTCCTTGCAAATTTTATAATCCAGTCAATAATTCAGCAACAACAATATATCATCCAATAATCTCATTTCACAACCTGGCTAAATACGGAAGTTTGATAAGTCAAACTTAACTTCTTAGACTGAAACGAAAATTAAGCAGTCATAAACAAAAGCCTCACTCTAGGTTTCCTTGCCCTGAAGGTGATTCAAGATAACCCATAAATTTCCCATGTCAAGCAGTCCACATTGTTGAAAAATGCATAAACTAATTGGTGTAAGAAAGATCAATGATTATGGCATATTCAAATGTCGCACAGAAAGCCGCTCCCGTGAAAGAGGTACAATACATACTCAAATCAGTGTGCAGTATTTTGTACATATTAAAAAAGAAAAAATAAAACTGTATAAATAGCATTGCCAGTTAAGTTAGAGAAGCCTAATGAATCCAACTAAAGAGGGAAAAAACGTGAAAAATGAACGAGACGGATAAATTAGAACACGGAACAATATGAATACATTTTTGGGGTTGTTTTCACACTTGGAAGGCAGCTCAGGGCCCCTCAAACCCCTCTGACATTCCAAATTCAAGCTGAGGCTCAGTAACAACTAGACATCATAACAAAGTATCTATCTATACACAGAAAAGAATACACAGGATTCATTTGAAAAGGAAGAAGGGACAACTACAACTAAGAAACTCATGCATTCCAGATGCCGGAGGGAGGGAAGCCAGAAACTTCTGAAGCTTCAATCAAAAGCTTGCAGTGTTTGGACTAACGGTGTCCGTTGTGGAGGTTTGCCATAGATATCATCAAAATGAAATTTAAAGTCCCCTGTCTCTAAGTCAGCGGGGCAAGTTGTTTTAGCTAATCTTTGATAGTCTCTCCAGTCCAAGTCTTGTTCTGGATCCTCTAAGCTTCTCTCAGAAAATTTATCATGATAATTCCATGATGTTCGGTAATTAAATTCTGGAGGCTCAAAAAAGCTCGTCTGAGCTTGTCCAACCTGTGGGCCACTTCTCGCCCACCAGTGATTTCTGATAGAGTGGGACTGATCTGTAAAATTATGATCTTGAATTAGGTTTTCCTTAAAGATGGGAGCCAAAGTAGAAGCCCCAAGATGAGATGCCAATCGATCTTCACGATATTCTTCATAGTAAGGTACATTCCTAGTCGAGTTGGAGGACAGTGGATACTCTCCCAAATGAAACTCGGTTTTTCCAAACGGTTCTGTTGCAACATCTCTCGTAGTTGCATCATGAGATCGAGATGTATAATACCAATCTAGAAGATAAGGATGATTATTTTGGTTGGCATCAATCAGCCACAACGAACACAAGTGATTGCCAAATACACATGGCATTTCCCAGGACGCAAACCTGTTTCTGCTTCCACAGCTCCTAGTATTGGAAATACCCTTGCACAACCTAGTAGGAGGGAATGCATGTCTGTTTCCATGTCCTTGCAAATTTTGCTCTCTGAAGGTTCTAAGATTTAGCAAAAATTGCTTCCCCTGAGAATTTGGTGGCCATGATGGATAACTACTCTGAAAGCTGCAACAACAACGACAGTGATTTCCCGTTTATTATTGAGTTATTGACATTCAGAATTGGATTGCATGTCTGAAAAATAATTGCTTTCAGACAGCAATGAAAAAACGGAAAACAAAGTGTTAGATGGGCAGAATGAAAATCCTTGTTTCATTACAGCAGTGGTAAAGGCTTCTTGTAAACCTTTAACCTAAAAATAATAAATGAAAAAGGCTCCATGGAAGCTAAGAGGCATTGCACATGCATGCATCCTCGATAATATAACGACTGCTTTCATGGCTCGAAGGCAAGAAAATTAAGCAAAGCAGCTAGAGCCATTTCTAAATATCTGGATCTGACACCCAATAGGCTCATAATATTAACCAGAATAGATATGAAATGTAACAGCACTACGTTGAGTCAGTTTTTGTGCATTTGACAAACGCTTACATGGAACATACCTCAAAAATGATTTCTCCATCTTCCCCTGAGAACTCCTCTGACTGCGAGTTGCATTGTGTGGGGAACCATAATTGCTATTTCCATGCTCTCGAAAGTCAAAGACACTGAAACTGCAACAATAAAGAGAATACAACAAAACAACCAAAATCATCTGTTATTCAGACAACAAAAACTGGAAAGTGGAAGCAAAGGAGAATTTCATAAAAGACACCCAAAACAACAGGCAGATGCAAATTAAAAAAGGATGTCAATCATAAGTCATTAAATTATACACTAACCTGCAAACATGGCCAACACCGTCAACATTCACTGTGAAATCCGCAATGAACTGCAAAATATCATTGACCCGCTGCAAAATGAACAAAACAAGCAATTAGGACATTACAATAAATGGAAAATAATCAAATCAGAGATTATGTCCAAGTATGGAAGTGACCTTTGGGACGATAAACATAAGTAAATAAGGAGTGAGAAAAATTGAGGTCATCTCCTCAAGCAACATCATCCCTGTATACTAAAATGCACAAAAACATAACAGCATGAGAGGAAGCAATATCAAATCCTATGCTATCATGAATATGCATGAAACCAATACCTCGGAGAGAGTACCTGAAACAATGTTTCAAACTCAAGGCGTACCATTTCAGTATTTTCTTTGCCTCGCCATTTCTTTGGCATATAATGAGTATGTTGAACCACCAACGACATCGCTCCCTCAGGATCTAAGACCAGAAGATCATTTGCAATTATAGCCTTGCTAATTGCAGTTATTGTTCCAAAAACAGCACCATACCAAAATAAGTTTCGACCAAATATCTGCAATATTGAAGAAATCTATCATTAGTAACTGTCATGGTGTTTCTTGGTGTAACTTATTTTAGGCTACATAAGTAGAAATACATTACATGGCCCTCTAGCAATGATTCCTCAAGAAAAGCAATGATGATCAGAATTGCAGCAAAACCACCCGATACAAAAGAGATGAACTTTGCAATTATAGATATAATAGGTGAAGGAAACTGCTTCAGGTACTCCGAAGCATGTATTACACTGTTATTAATCCGATGCTTGAAGAGATGGTCCACCTGGAACACAAGTGACATAATTGGTAATATTATACATATGACAAAAGGGACACAGGTGAGATGCAATAAAAATTATTGACCAAAAAACAACGATGATACCTCATTGAAGTCCCTAAACATCCACCTAGACAAATTTGACCATCTTCGAGATGAAGCTGTACTTGGATGATTATAAATTTGTTCAGCATGCCTCAGAAAGAGATACACGAGCATGAATATGACAAGAAATGGAGAAAGCAAAAGCATGGCAAGCCCAACAATCATAAGCCTTTTCTTTAGTGTCTTTGGATTAGACATAAAGTCCCTCTTAACACAAAAGTTTCTGCAAAGAAAGCATGTTCAAAGGAGAACGTCATCAATCTTGGATATAGCCTAGACAGCAAAATAACGTTCTTAATCATATTACCTAACTGCAAAACCGCATGAGTCGGTCTATATCAATTCACATGAAATAAAATTTCCAAAAAGAAAAAAAGAAAAAGTTAGTTCAAGGAAAATTCAAGTATACCGATCAAACATGCTATATAAGATGCACCAATTCAAAGTCCACTCAAGTGTCTTGGTAAGTATTAGACGACATTGTTTTCCGTTCGGGCAAGATTTTACTGTAGGGCCAGCACCAGGAACCCAATGAGAAATGGGAAATGCAAGCACCCCCTTGTTGAGCATTCCAATCAAGTAGTTTTCCTTCCGCATCAATCTCATCACCATGTCATGAGCAGAAAGATCCTTAACCAAACAGAGCTGTTGCGAGCTTTGTATTGAAACAACCTTTTCAAGGATTGTTGCCCAAGGCATGGTTTGAATTTCATTGTCGGTTACACAAAGACTGTAAGGAAAACACGGTTAATCATTGCCCCAAAAAAAATCTTATCAAGCAAAAGTTATCATTTGCTTCAGCTTTGTTTATTATCTACACATACCTATTGTAGTAAAACTGACGGATTTCCAGAGTGTCTTTTAGTTGAGTAAAGAACCTCAAGAAACAAAATATCCAATAGATGGAAAATATTCCCAAGTATCCAACAATAATAGCCTTAGTAAGTGTCAGTGGGGTTAAGGGGTGTTGCCAAAGAGCTTCTTTTGCTAGATCACAGGGTTTGATTCCAGATTCAACTGCATCCATCCCACACTTCGCATTACGAAGCCCATTCCAATCAACATATAGTAAAAAAAATCCAGAAAAACATATGGTAAAGCCTAGACTCAAAAGTTCAACAATCCACTTTACAATGATGCACCAAAGCCCTTTCTCACAGTAGTAACTGTAAAGCCTTTCGAAGAAGAGATCCAAATCAACAATTGGCTCCACATTTAAGCTCTCACCAGTAAGAAGGCCCGAAGGGCTCTCACTACCTAGACTTGGGATCCTTTTGTAGTCAGACAACTCGATCCCGGGGGGGAACATCCAGAAGCAAACCTGATGTCAGTGATGATTCGCCTTGAATTTTTTATTTGAATATACCAAAAGCACTGGTGCCTCTTGGTCTGCTAAACATTGTACAGTGGCATAAATAGCCAGTCCATGCCCCAAGGACTTAGTTGGATATGAAAAGGTTCAACATGAAAAAGTCAAGATTGGTAAACAATCAACTAGCTAGGTACATCAACGAATGCAGTGGAATGGAATGCATTATGCAGCTGTTGAACTCAGCCTCCCCCTTGACCGAACATCAAGATCAATCTGTACAGCCACGTGAACTCTCCTTCTGCAACACCAAAATAAAAAACAATGAATTGCAATAAAACATATCACCATTTAATTGGATAACTCCGCGCGCATTAAAGTGCGACTCCCCAAAGAAACGTTAGTTATGCGGAACAAAAACAAAACCGATCACTCTGTACAGTAACTGCACGTCACTTGTATGCAAAAGTAGACAAGCAATGAGCTCGTTACGGCAACTAAAACTAATTCCAAGAGACAAGAATCAGAAAGTTTCTGGAACTATCCGAGTCCACAGTTCCTTATCAAGCATGTCATTACAAAAAAAAAAAATGATAAAACAATTTCAGCTTGCAATAAAGATGTTAAGGGAAAATAAGAATAACAAGAATATCAGACAAAGAAACAAATAAAGATGATACCTTGGTCTAAGCCGAAAACACCAGAGGACCTAGATAATGAAGCTCTAAGCGGAGAATGAGGTGAAGCAATGGAATTGACTAATAGAACAGCGGTAAAAGCTACTGAGAGACAAAGAATTCGGAATTTGAAGGTAACAGCCTAACAGGATAGTCCAAGAAAGGAAAGACACGAGTGTGATCGAGGAAGATGACCCAACCCAAGCGAAGGTCTGGTTGCGTGGAGGAGGAAGGAATCTACCATGTGAAACTAAACAGAACTAAATGATCCCATTTAAATAACTCATATTTTTCCCGGGACATTAAAAAAATAATAATTTAAAGATGAGTTTTGATATAAACCATTATACACGTGAAAATATAAAACAAACTCATATTTTATAATTCGTCTTTTATATTATTCTGATACAAATCGCTGTAAATTTTTTTTATTCTTTGCATATTAAAAAATTAAACAACATATTTTATTTGACAATTTATAACTCAAAGACCTCCTGTATTAGAAATTATTTTTAAAATAATTTCTTATTTTTATATTTTATTATCCTTGTACATACTAAAAATATAAATCATAATTTATTATTTTGAGAAATAATCATTGTTAAATGGAATAAGAGAATAGTTTATACAAAATTAGACTAAACTTTTTGTTTCGCATGACGTTCGAGTCCTCAAAAGGAAAAGCTAAATAAGTTTATCGGAAGCTTCCTTCACGAGGACAATTAGTCATGTGCAAAAACAAATCTGTTATTTTTAGGGTGTGTTTGGATTAGCGGTGAGAAAAGTTACTTTTTTTCAATTTGATTTTTGAAGTTATTTTTTTCAATTTGACTTTTGTAAAAGTCAGATTAGGTAAAAGTCAGGTAGTGTAATGTGATTTATGTTTGGATTGATTTTTGTAAAAAAGTCAGTTTAAGAAATTGAAACTTATCTGGATGATTAATAAAAAAGTAAATTTAGATGTAAAATAACTGAAAAGGATATAAACTTTATTAAATAGTATATATTTATATTATATGTTTATAATGTGATAATTGTCAGAAAAAAATTAAAATTAAAATTATAAAAATAAAAATAGTTATTTTTAAAGAATAATAAACTTATTTTTTTAAAAATGATTTTATTATTCAAAATTTTTTTAAATATTAAAAACCAATTGGCTGGATTAAAAAAAAAAACTCATATCATGCATTCTCTCTCCTCCCTCACTCATAGGCCCCACAAAATGTGTAGTGGAGAAGCTTTTTTTTTAACCAGTCGCAGTGGAGAAGCTGAAGGCAGGAGCTTTTGAAAAAAAATCTTTTTCTAGTACAAGTTCATCTCTCTTCACAGCGAATCCAAACATCTTTTTTAAACAAAATACTATTTTACCAGTAAAAAAGTCAGTTTGGGATCTTACTGTGATCCTAAACACAGAAGACGGCCCAAAGCACTGATTCAATCATAATTATATACAGAATCAGTGGCTGACATCTTATCCCGAACGGTTGCGTGTCTCTTTATTTTCTACTATTTCTTAATTAATTTAATTAACAAGTAACAACATTTTTTTTTTAGTCATTGCCGTGGCCATTGGGTTATTATGGGGAAGAGCGAGTAAAAGTGCAAGGCTTAAGATGAGTTTTTTTTTCTTCTTCTTTTTTTTTTGTACAAAGGATAAGGCATTGTGATTGTCAGAGCACTGACATTCGAGAAATTTAATGAGAGAAGCCTTTTGACAAGCCATGTGGAAAATGTCGGCAGTTCATGGCTCATTCAAATGATAAATTTTTGTCCGCCGGAGTCTGGATCTAACCAAAAAACAAAACTAGACCCTCATGACATAACAAACTAATATTTAAATTTTTATTAGGGAAAGTATTTATATTTAATACCTAACAGTATTTTGAACAGGATTACTTTTAATAGAAAGATATTTATATTTTAATTAAAAAAATGATAAACTTTTGGGGCACGCCTTCCCTATTATACGTTCAGGCCCGTAGTCTAAAAACGGATGCCAAGTCCTCGCGGGGTTTTAAAAAAAAATAAAAAAGGCTTTCATGAGCCTGTCATGCAAGCCGGTCACCCCCCCGGGGGGGCGCTGCAGTGCTGCGCCACAATTCTCTCCCTTTTTATTTTGATAAATCTAGCCAACGAAAAGATTTTTTTATTGCAGTTTTCTGATAATTTAAATGAAATTTAATATATAACTATGTTGCTTTCACATACAATATTTAATAAACTATTAAATTTAGTTAGTTTAATCTGGAAACGGTTAAAGTGGATCTTTACACCCAGGGCCATGGTCCTTTCCAAATAGGTAATTAATTAATGCAGGCATGATAGGCGCGCGATTGTATCATGACTCACAAAGAACGCTGACTAGTTGTCAAATTTTATATCCATACTGTACTTCCGGTTTTAATTATAAAAATTTATTTATAAACTATTAACGAGGTATTATGATTAAGATCGGAGGTTGTATATTATTACTTCCAATCTTTAATATAAGAGCTCGTTTGATTTTTATTTTGGTTCTAAATATAAGACTCCAATCCACTTTGTATCTCATATTTATCTTTTTTTTTTAAGTAGTCATTGTAATAATAATAATTCTAATCAATACACTTGATTAGTAAGGATATTTCACGAAAAATAACATCTACTCTTTCGATCCTTAATATAAGACTCATTTAACTAATTTGATTAGATTAAGGAAGTTAGGTAAGTCAGTTAATTATAAGAAACGTGACACGTTTTTCCTAAAATACTGTAATCATCTTTCTTAATACCCCTTCTTCCTCTTCTATTTGATTATGGTTGAGGGAGTATCCACAAGGATAATTTGGAAAAAATTGATATGTCTTATATTTAAGATCAAAATCAATTTAACAATTGGATCCTGTATTAAGGACCGGACGAGTATTTATTATAAATAACTAACATAATTAATTTTTTTAATTTATTCAAATTAGTTAATTAATTTTATATTTAAGATCAAAATCAATTTAACAATTGGATCCTGTATTAAGAACCGGAGGAGTATTTATTATAAATAACTAACATAATTAATTTTTTTAATTTATTCAAATTAGTTAATTAATTTTTATACTAAAAACAGCAGGGGGAGAAAGTAATATTATTTGGGAGATGACAGGTACATGAAGAAGAATCCAATAGGGGTTGGTGGAAGTTATCGGGTGTACGTGGGATTTATAGAAGTTATCGGAAGACGAAGCGAGACGCCTGAGAGGTTTCCAATATAACAAAGGACAGGATATAACAAAGGACAGGCGAAGAGGATGGTGGATATGGAGATATGAAGGAAGAGAAAGATGGAGAGAGAATAACAGGGAGGGTGGGATTTAGAACACCCCAGCATCCACGTCTTGGCACTAACAACTGGGGAGGATCATCGCCGCTGTTAGCCAGGAATATACCCCAGGAATCTCTGCACCAGAAATATTCCAGTCTCAACCGCATCCGTAGCCGCGATGAGATATTTGCCACCCATCATCCCATTCTCAAGGAGGCATCCTCCACCGCCGCCACCAAGAAAGCTGGATTTTTCAGCAAGCTGTTGTTTTTCCGCAGCAAAAAGACCAGTACTGCCACTGCCACCTTGGGCTCCAATCTCAGTAACAGAAGATGGCTTCCCACCCTGGATCCTCAAAACAGGTGGCCTAACGGCTGGTGTTGAGCTTCTCTGACTCCTCCTATCAAAGACACATGATTTAGAAATTAATTTGCAGCTTTCATCAATTTCCTTACCCTATGAAGCATGAATATACATATTTGCATTGTATTAGGCCCTCAATGCTTGGTCAATTCAGTTTTAATTTGACCTGGGCTTTTGTTCGCACCTTACTACCCCTGAGCAACCCATTGCCACACCGAGAATCGCAAGAGTCGCCAAAGCCCTCAAACACCCCCCTCCAAAAAAAAAAACTCGCAAAGGCTTTCTTTTCGGGCTCCCAAATTCGAATGGAAAGATTTAGTTTATTTAACTCTAATACTGATAAGAGTTTGATCTAATAGAAGGGATTAGTTTCTCATAACATAGTGAATTAAAATTTGAATTCTCACTAGGAGAGATACTCATATGTAGTACCCAACAGTACTTCGAATATGATTACTTCTAATAGGAGGATACTATGCTTTATCAAAAAAAAAATCAACGTATATAATTTCAGCCTCTCTCATGTGGGGCGTACGTGTTGACCACATTGATTATCTTGACAGCTAATTAAGAAATTAAAGTAAAAGGGATGGTGGATGGATAGATACGCGAGGACAACGATCGAGCTGGAAGCGCGCCTTTCAGTGCTGTTACGAACGACACAGATTCATCAACGCCGTTGAGGCATCCTCAACGGCTCTTCCGAAGGTGCGTACTACTAGGTTGGTTAATTAAAGCACTTAACCTGCGATAATTACGTGTTCGGTTGCCGAATGATCTGCCCTTTTCATGGTGGGTGCATGGGAAAGGGAACTGCTTTCTCTAGCTAGTGCAACCATTATCATTGTTAACTTTTAATTTTGTGGGTTTAGCAAGCCATATTAATTTTAAAACGCATAATTATCGACTTTCCACGCAACAGTATTATTTTGAACTGCATGCTTTTCGGCTATGGTTATTAATGACTACTTTGCTCAGAACCCTGACAAAAGAAATTTAAAACAATACTCTCCTATTCTATTTATAAACTTTAAATTTGAAGAGCTGTGTAGTCTTTCTTTATAAGATTCAATTCAAGATCTGTCTAAGCATCTAATACCTTTTTTTAAATATAATTTTTCCTTTAATTATTTATTTAATCTCATTTGTTATTTTCCCTTGTCACATTTTTTAATACATTTTTCATCATTTTTCATATTTATTATAAGGGTATATTTGAAAACAAGACTATATTTTTAACCTTTAATTAATTACTTTTGACTAATTATTTGTAACTTATAATAAGCACTGAGAGGGAGAATATCATGTTATCATTGATCTTCCCAGGGTTATAAATGTGCCTTTGATTTGCAGGGGATGCCAGCTTGGTTTCGGAATTCGGATAACAAATAACATTATAAAACAATTCTTATATTAAAGATCACAAGAGTCTAACACTATTAATGGCTGGCAAAAAAAAAAAAGAAATTAATGGCTCAGGACCGGACTTCAACAGCTTACAAAATTAATTTCTTTCTTGATGTTCACGCCCCATGGATGTGTTGACTTATTTAAGAGATAGAGGAATTAAAATGAGGAAAAAAATTGGAAAATAAAAACACATGCTCGGCCTTAAAAAGACCGAGGGGTCATATGTATCCATCTTAGATTACTTGTCCGCAAAAAGCTCAGCTGTGAGATATTCTTGACATGATTTGGGCTGCCCCAAACATGTCCTAGGATAAAGATGAGAAGCGACAATGCAAAAGGAACCGTCAACACAGACATCATCAAAGCTTGCGGGCTCTTGGAATCTAGGAGGCGAAGGTCCCAAACCCGGACCATAATATTGCATTTACGCTTTTTCTAATTACTGCTTGCCATAATAATTAAATCGACGTTTTGATTAATTATCATCATATAAGAGAGTATGTAACTACTACTATATCCGTTTCCAAATATGTTCGCCCCAAAAAAAAAAATCCGCTTCCAAATAGACTATATTATTTGCGCTCCGAAAAAATTAAATATATAATTCCATTCAATATATTACTTTCGATTCTAATTATAAGATCTTATTTATAATTTAGAAATAAAGTCTTATAAATAAGATCAGTTGTAGTATAATTTACATATCATCCATCACCTATGCGATGTCTCCCGGCCCCCGCTTTACAATAAAACTGGCTTAGGTGGTTAGGCGTATTCAGCACAGCCTAGTTTGACTTTACAATGCTTCCCTTTCGAGATACACACATATATATCCCTGTGACAAATGCACATTAAAAAATAATACACAAAATATGTATAAAATAGCCGCTCGCAGATCGTTAATTCTCTGCCGTTCGATTTCAAAGACCAGAGCAATGATGATAATGATCAGAATTTTACATATTTCGTGGACCTATGTAATTATTCTGTTTGGATTTTGACCTGTGTGGTAAATTTTCAACCCGTTGGAGTCAAATACTGCATTGCATGAAGTTTGTTTTTCCATTGGAGATGATGGGGAACATTATCATGATGATCATCGTCATCGGCCATTGAGGAAATCCAGGGAGAGAGAAAAATAATTGATTCTCTGCATATTATATATAGATGAGAAAAAAACAATTATCTATAGCAAGCAGCATCATCATTGTGCCTCTTCAACTGGTAGCGAACCATCGAGGCAGACTAGGTTTAACTGCTTCGCCACAAATTGAACCCGTTCACGACCAATCCCGCATTGTTTACTCATATTAACGTTAATCAAATCAATAAAACACACGCATATATGATTACCATTTTACTAACTTTGTAATTTTTGTCCTTTGTTATGAACGAGGAAGAGTGACTACATTCAGCCAACCTGGCATCAATCTCCGAGACTACTCTCGCGAAAAAGACGCATGCATGCAAACCAAAGAAAGAAAGAAAGAAGACGACATAAGGGAAATCAATGACTGTAATCATATTTTGGATCACAATGTTCAAACTCATAATGGGACTCCTAACATGATGTTGAGTTGGTGCGGGGCAGGAGTTTGCTTTATTTTTATTAAGTTGGCAGGACAAGAAAATCCTGAACCATAAACGCTCGAAGAGATTTTTTTTTTCCCTTGTCGCTGTTGATGCATATCTGTCCTCAAATATTACTACTCCACCATGTTCAATTGAACTGAAGTGTGTGCCTATCCATATGTAACCGGAGAAGATTTTGGTGCCACTGGATCGGGGATTTACGATTCGATTAACTTTTAACTTTTCAGATTTCTATACTAGTCACATATATACACGATTTTTTATGCACTTATTTGCCGATTGAATCTTGTAAATACATAAGATACGTAGAAATCGAGTTGTTATCTTTATCTCTTCACATGGTGTGATGATGTAAAAAGTTCCAAAAAAATTGGAAAATATATACTTGCGTTCCTTATCCTTCAATATATAATTGATAGTTATTAAGAATATTCTGTATGAATAGTTCTGTACGTATATTATTTGGTCTCCTAAAATATAGGAGTAATAGACTTCGTCATTACCAACGGATGTAGATTTTGAAGGACCGATCATGGTAAGAAACAAATTTAATGACCGACGTAATATACTGTCATGCCCTTATACACGTTTTTACATGTCTTGAAAACACACACAGAGGTAGCTTAATTAACGGAACACATTAAATGCTTCCTGTATAAATGAATCGATGTCCTGTCAATTATATATCATGCACAGGGCATCGCTACTATTCAATGAACATGAATTAGTAGCTAGCAGCCAAACGAGAACTCATAAAAAATTCACATATTATTCTTAAGGTAAAACTTCAGCGGGGCAGTAAAGAAAAATCGAGGGTGGAGGCGGCCCAACTCAAAAAGCGATAAGATCATTGCTGAAAAGGACAGTAGGAGGGTTAAGTTCATTGCAATTTCATAAAACAAACAAGAAAGTTAGAAAATTGACGGAATGATAAGAAGCATTTGCTCCATGAAGCATGATGTTGTTGGCCATAAAATAACCCCACCTGTAAAGTGCACTCATAACCCAGTCGGATTATCTAACTTTCTCGCCTTCTGGTCTTGGGCTCATGGAAGTTGTTCTTAGCGTTAAATAGAAGCTCAGCTTAGTCTCGAATACTTCATTAGCTTTAGCGCTTGGGCTTTTGCCCACCCTTTTGTCCCAGTCAAGTTAGGAGTGAGAGAGAATCAAAGCTCAAACGGATGAAATTTGCCAAAATGCGCGGTGTGTGTGTGTTGAACGGTAGAGTGTGATTGGCGGGGGAAGAAGCCTGTGCGAGTATTGGTGCTTGAAACACCACCCCGCGCGTAACACAGTGCGCATGTATAACTTGTTATATATAATAGTGCTCTCTTCTCTTCTACCATTTGCACGGCCGGAAGAAAGTGAGGTAGAGCAGCATTTGGAAAGCTTGGGGCTTGCTTCTCTCTGAAAAAGCAAGCTGTGTAAAAGCCGTTCAATATTTTCTCCCACTAATCCACACCTCCATTCTCTTTGTTCGCTCTAAAGCTCGTAATTTGCAGTCCTTTTCCCTTTTCTTTTCGGCTGCGTTCAGTTTTTTCCCATCCCACCTGAGGAATTTATTATGTACTCTCAGTTTCCGCGCTCTGTCTCGCATCCATGTCGTCCGATATAAGCTAGAGTCTTCAACACTCATTTTCCGTTACAATCTCGGTTGGTGTTTTCTTTCAAATCCGCCTTCAAAAAATTGCGGAGTTTCCGGGAACATTCCATGAGCAATTGCAAGATTTGTGTGCTTAAGCACTGTGCTGTAGTTGTCATTTTCAGTAAGGTGGCGGTTGTTGTTCTCCTCTCGAGATTGTAAATCCTTCACAAGTAAATTTCGGAGCCTGAGGATACTGGACTTCGTGCTTGTTGTGGGAGTAATGGGTACGGATCGTCTGCTACGGCCAACAGTTGGACCGCCATTAAAACGGCGAGCTGGGTTGCGGAGGAAGCAGGCTGGAAGAGGATCTTATAGGGGAAGCTAGAGCAAGGGGATTATCGGGAGTTGGAGGGCCTTTGTTGTTTTCTTTTTTCGCAGAGTTAGTTAATCAATAACCCTTTCTTCGGGGCTTCTTCGGGTCGTCAAAATTCTGAGAAGATGGCTACGAACATACGTCAATTACTCAGAAGTCTCTGTTTAAATACTGATTGGAAGTACGCCGTCTTTTGGAGACTCAAACATGGGGATCGGATGTACGTCAACTTTTCCCTTGCTAGCTCATCCATCGTTTTTTTTTTTTTTGGGTGCCATTGCCAGCTCATCTATTGCGTCTGCTTTTGATTCATATCTCTTAATATTTCGGATGCTGACAATGCGTAATAAAAGGAGTTTAAGTTTCACGTTGCTTTGCATTTTTTGGTTGGGAATTTTACTTGGCCATTTTAAGTGCGGGACAATTTAATAGGATTGGTTATATTTGCTGGATTTTTCCTAATACTCAGAGCCCACGGTAATTTATCAACTGTTAATTGTATGAATGATTTTACAAAGAAAATGTTTGTCCTTTTTTGTTTTGTCCTACAAGTTGGTAATTTATGTGCGTCGGTTTTATCTGTTCGTTAACATGATTCCTGGATGATTAACGTATATAATGCTTATTAATATATAAGGGGACACTGAGTATCGAGATTAATATGGAAATAGTGTTTGCCCTCGAGTTCCTTCTACTTCCATTCAACGAAAACTATGAAGTTAGAAGTAACTCTTTGATGGATACTAATGTCCTTGTGTTTTATCAGGGTTCCCTATGTTGCTTTCCATTGTTGTGCGTTCTCTTTCTGGGCCAAGGATTGCATTTTTTATTGGCATCTTTTAAGCAGTGCATATGCTATATAACAGTCACCTGTGTAATGATCCAGTCTTTCATGCAAAATTTTGTCAGTTGATTTGTTGGTTATATAGTACCAGAGTAGGAAAGTTAAATACCATAGCGTTCCGTTAAATTATTTTCTGGTTGTGGAATTTACTCACAGGATCCTAACATGGGAGGACGGTTACTATGACAACCCTGATCATTATGATTCTTTAGGTAATGAGTGCTACCAGAAGACCATGGAACAGTTTCACAGTGGGAATTTTCCTCACGATCCTCTTGACTTGGTGGTCTCAAAGATGTCATATCAAGTATATTCGATAGGGGAAGGGTATGGCCAATTAATTTAACAAAATGTGGTGTTACTTTAGATTAATTTTATCTATTATGTATCCCATATTTTGTAACCGAGTTAAATTCGATCTACCTTCAGTCCAAAAAAAAAGAAAGAGAAAAGAAAATCGATCTACCTATTGTATTGATCCTTTCCTTTACAGTATTGTTGGACAGGTAGCTCTCACTGGGAAGCATCAGTGGATCTATGTAGATGATCATGCTACGAGTTCTGGTTCGTCCTTTGAGGTAAGGCGCCCTAATTGGTATTTGGTACTTTGTCCACAACTTTCCAATCATTCTCATTTCTTCTCCTTTGGTTTTTTTTATTTTAGTTCGCCGATGGATGGCAATCTCAGTTTTATGCTGGAATTAGGGTAAGTAATCTTCCTTTTTCTTTTATTAAAGTTTAATGGGTTTTGAATTAATAAAATTAATGGGTACTGAAAGAGAGAATTCTTTACATTTGCCTTTAAATTAGAATTACATTACTAAGGATCGTAAACTTTGACAATATTTTAAAAATTGTGCTTAATATGCTTAGTACCTAATGCTTAGTGAAGCTATTATAGTTCTCTGGCTCTGTGGCTCATTGTTATTTTTAACCAGATCAGAGCCATACTTGGCTGCATCCTTAGGCATTAGTTAATAGTTTGATATTGCAAATCTGTGGAGATTTTGATGAGACTTCCGGTGCACTTAGTGTTGGAAAACTAATGATTCTTATGGAGGTTTATTTCCTGGCTTCATTGCTTTAGTATTTGATCTGCATGATGATATTTCATTAATAAAGCCCTGTTTTGCCTTGTAGACAATTGTTGTTGTGGCTATTACCCCACATGGAGTTGTTCAGCTTGGCTCCTTAAATAAAGTAAGATGATTCTAGTCTATTTTTAGTTAAAATATTTAATTGATAATTAATAGCGTGCTTTACCTCTGTCGTCCTTGATGACAGGTAATTGAAGATATGAGAGTTGTAACTCATATCAGAAACATTTTTTTGACCAATCAAGATTCCTTGATAGGCCACGTTCCCAATCACATAAAATCATGTGTGAAGAATTCTCCTCCTCTGGTAATTTTCTGCTCCCACATCTCCCCTATATGTCCAGGCATTTTTCACTTTGCTTCTGGTCTGTAGGGGATACCATGTGCATGTGGTTGTGCATGTTTATACACCCATGTGGCAAGCAATGCAATGACATAATTATCATTTGACCTACATATTTTGAAAATTATCATCGTATATTGTATTTCTTGGTTTTTCAGCCAGATGCACCAACAACAAAATTGTCTTCAAAAATTGGACCTGCTTGCTTGCTTGATACAAAGGAAACCACACGGGGTGAAAAACTGGACATTTTAATGCCCTTTCCATGCTCTGCGAAGAACCTTACACCTCCTTCTGTTTATCAGAAAATGGCTGTTGATGTGACCAAATATGGAGGGCCTGAGTTTTGCAGTGATGAAAGTTTGGTTTTGCTCAAGTCAGTATCTAATATGATGAATGTCGAGCATAAAAAATTTTTAGATAAGAGACCTCTAAATGAGAAGTTTGAAGAGGGAAGCATGGCTCCAAAGATGTCAGGGTGGAATCGGAAAGAAATGTTACGTCAGTGCCACACAATTCAGTTATGGACAATAACTTCAGTGGTTCTGTAGGTCCATCTGAAACAATTGGAGCTGATTTGGCCTGCTTGCCTTCAGACTTTCATGATGTTGTTTACGAAGGTGATAAGTTGTGTTATGTAAATATTAGCCAGAAAGAGGCATTGCCTCTTCGCAGATCTTCAGATGCAAGCTCCCAAAAAGATGCAGAAAGTTCAGAGTTCCAGACTGCACCTTCTTACATGAGTACCTCAAATACACTGTTGAATTTCCCTGCTGGCTGTGAGCTACACGAAGCCCTTGGGCCAGCTTTTGTGAGAAGTGGATATTTTGATTCTGAAGGACAGGTGAATGAAGATCTTACAATGATGGAGATACCAGATGAGATTAGCTGTAGCCGGCTGACTCATGAATCTTGTCCGGAGCATCTTTTGGAGGCAATAGTAGTCAATGCTTGTCATAGTGATAATGACATTAACAATGAACTATCATACTCTGCATTAATGCAGGCTGCAATGATATCTGAAAGAAATCCTGAAGCTTCCATGCACAGTGCCCCAGCCATTAATTCAGAAGGCTATTCAATAGAGTCTTCTCTTGTAAGAGAGGACATATTCCACTCTTTGACTTCATCGTCGTGTCCTAGTTCATGTAGTGAACGGTTTGAAAGATCTTCTGAGCCTGGTAAGAGCAAGAAGAGGGCTAGGCCTGGAGAAAGTGGTAGGCCTAGGCCAAGGGACAGACAACTGATCCAAGATCGTATAAAGGAGTTGAGAGAATTGGTGCCAAATGGAGCAAAGGTAGTTGCCTTTAATGTACATTTCCCAAATTTGTTTAGATTAATTTTGACTTTATACTGTTTTGGTTCCTTTAATGTGGCTGAATAAATTGTGGCAACTTCAACAGTGCAGTATTGATTCACTACTGGAGCGCACAATAAAGCACATGCTCTTTCTGCAGAGCATTACTAAACATGCTGACAAGCTAAATAAATTTACTGGTTCAAAGGCAAAGGTACTGTTTCTAGTAATTCCAAATTTCCAATAGTTTGTCTTTTGGCCCACGTGCTAGGTAGAAATTAACTTACTACAAACCATTTTCCATCAATTTGGAAGTGATATTTGAAGGCTATCGTTAAACTACAAATGAATTGGTTTCAGTCTGTTTGTCCATCTTAAAGTTTTCACCAACATTTCATGCCTTTACGTAACTACTAGTGTAGATAGCAAGATTAGATTTTATGGCTTTATTTAATTGCTATGGCAAGTTTTTTGAGTGATGATTACCCATCAGAAGCTCCATGTTGATTTGCTCCCCGCCATCCAAAGAATCGAATTAAAAACGAGAATGTATCCACATGCTGTATTCCCATCTCTGAACTCCATAAGGGAAACTATTTTGCAGTCGCATCACTTGGAATCAGCTGTTCCTGGATGCTCTAGCTATGAACAGGGTTCGAGCTGGGCAATGGAAGTAGGAGGTCATCTGAAAGTTCATTCAATATTAGTGGAGAATCTTAGTAAGAATGGACATGTGCTTGTCGAGGTATGTTTGAGTTTGAGTTGCAATTTCGAGTTATTGTTAATGATTGATTTGAAATTTAATTGCTCGGTGTCATGGAAGAAGCTGCTCTGTTGAGAAACCAAGGAGTTGGAGATAGTGTACTGTATGCCTAGCCATCATCAGCTGCTGAGCATGTTATTCATATTCTTAATTATGCTTATGCTGCAGATGCTTTGTGAGGAGTGCAGCTATTTTCTGGAGATAGCAGAAGCCATAAGGAGCTTGGGCCTGACAATTTTGAAAGGTGCAACAGAAGCTCAAAGTGAGAAGACATGGATATGTTTTGTGGTTGAGGTAGGATCAGAATATGGTGATGATTTTTTTTCTTCGGGGCAACTGCTCACAATTGTAATCATTTGCTTATTTTCAAGTGGTTGATAAGGAGAAGTGATTTGTCACAGGGCCAAAACAACAGAAATGTGCACAGGTTGGATATATTGTGGCCGCTTGTTCAAATACTGCAGTCCAAGAGTACAGTGCACGCATAATAACTGGTTGGTTCTTGAAAACTTCTTGGCGCGCTTGGTAATGACGTCGGAAATCTTCTGCTCCTCCCCCCTCCGTGACCCAGAAGATAAAAAAGCTGCGTGGGTATGCACGATGGGGTAGGGTAAAGAAAGAAGAAAAAACAAACCTTATCAAGATGTAAAATATTGAGCCTTTATAGTGAGGCAAAGATGGCAACTTTTTTTTCTTGGGTGCTGGTGGGATTGCGACGATGATATTTGCTCAAGAGTTTGACATTAGAAATATACCAATGCGTTGAGGCATCTTAAAACTAGCGTTAATACGAGTCTAAGGCATGTTGGCCGGAAAGAAAAAGTTAAAATGCAAGGCATCAGATTGTGAATAAAGAAGAGATGGAGAGTATATTAAAAGGTGACAAAGTAGTTAAGTGGCAGCTCATTATTCCTTCTCATAGTCTAAAATGAGGGAGGGTCTTGCTGCCGTCGAGGCCTTTTGATCTGTAGTAAGCGAGGTACTCGCTGATGGTAGTTTCCCTGTAGAGAGGCGGGTCAATGGTGGACGTAAATTCCTCCAGGGGTCCATATGCTCTACATTTCTCCCTTGGATATAACAGACAGGCAGCCGATACCCTGGGGCCCACTTGTCCAGCCAGTACCCTATGCTCCACGCTCTTGAACTTGTCATTGGTGATCAGCTAAGCAGCATTAAACAAAACCACATACGTGTAAGCTTTCAAAATCTTAACATATATTAATAATAAACATACTCATTAGTTATGAAGTTTTGAAAGGGAAAAATTACTATGAAATTTCAATAGAAAATATAATCCTTAAAAAAGCTCAATAACAAGAGAGTAATACACAAATGAAAATTTTAATTATATGCTATTACGAGATCTTTATTTTTATGTTCCATTCCCTTCTTGATATCAGATAGCGACTCTCTTTTTAAGATACTACTCATATGTATTTTTTAAAAATTTATATATGGAATAATATCCAATAATTTAATAATCATACAACAATAGTCATGTCAAATCCGTCGGAGGAAAAAAAAAAAAGGTCATGTCAAATCTTTGATCTTACTTTTAACACGTTGCAACTGAAGAACAGTTACGATTCTCCCATATTGATTCAGAATGCCCGGTTAGTTTATGGTTTTAATCAATTCATATTGGAGTTTGTGATGACTGCGTTTTGTAAGATTCAAAGAATAAATAATCTTATCACTTTGATAGAAGAGTATCAGGGAATCATGAATAAAAGAAATTGTCGTTTTCACCGGGGGGGGGGGAAAACCGATGTACCTGCATGAGATCTCCGATGTTGGCCACCAGTGCTCCGGGCACGGGGTTTATGTCAACCCACTGGTCTCGATGAAGAACCTGGAGGCCACCTACGTTATCTTGCAGAAGCAATGTAAGGGACGATGGATCCGAGTGCTTGGTGGTGCCAAATGTGAGATGTGGCTGGGGACAAGGCGGGTAATAGTGACACACCAATGATTCCCTTTTCATGCATCCTAAGCTCCCCAGCCAATCCGCCCTTAGCCCCAGTGCCTCTGACAGTAGTTCCGATACTCTCTCTCTCAGTTTCCTCATATGCTCAATGTACTCGCTCACCGTTTCTCTGCAATATATATGATGAAACATCTGCGTTTAACTCTTGTCTAAGGCTCATATGAAAGTATGAAACAAGCTATTAAATACCTGCATATTTGTGGGAAGGTTTCGGAGTTCAGGGGACCGTCCTGGAAGTCGAAGAGTAAGGTGTCCCTCCAATTTGCGGCTTTGGAGACGAAGAGGTCTCCGTTGCAGAAGTACCTTACTCGTGTCTTGCTGTCTCGGGAATACCATTCCTTCTTCACCTCCCTTTCTTGTTCGTGAAATTCTCTGATTGCTTTAAGCATGTTGTCCATAAGAGGAACTGGGACTCCATGATTCACCATCTGGAAGAAGCCCCACGTTTCTGACGCTTCACGAATTTCCTTGATAACCTCTGTCCGGCGAGAGCTTTCACACCCTTGGAAATCTATCACCGGCACACGGAAGCAAGTAGTGGCAGCATCAGCAACGGAAGAGTTTGCGAGGGACTCCGGTGGATGAATGAGGAACCTAGGAAGCTTTTCAATTCCAGAGTCCACGAGGCCCTTAACCCCAGCTCTGGTCTCTTCAAATTCCTTCACTTCCTTAGCTCTGTAATAGGCAGCGCCGTCTTCTTCCATGGGCATGACTTCCATGATGTTAAAACCAGGTTGAGATAAGTGAGAAGAAGGCCTTGCTTCAATTTGAGACGTAGGAGGCCATTCAATGAACGGTACAAGATGCCAAACTTTGAATGGAGAAAAATACAAATGGCAGGACAGATGCCCCTAAATCTTGATATGAACGCAGTTAAAGTTGCAAAGACAGGCCAGCATGGTGAGATACCCACTTTTGGCCTGTCTCTTGAAGAGACGATCTTTCGACGCTAATTTAATGTAATTTAATGAGCCAAGCATCTCTACACCCAAAAAAAAAAAAAATATTATCTTGAGATATGCTTTTGTTAGATTTTTGCCTGAGTGCAGTAATTTTTTTTCGTGGTCAACAATAATCTGGTTTCGCTCGTACCACAAGGAACTTTTAACAGTTGTGGTTATGAAATTATTGTGATTGCGCATGTTGGCGGCTTAAAGCAGGCAATGCCATTTGAGTTTTTGACTTGGGTTCATTTATGACCCAAGTGTTTAAAAACTGGAGAAGGACCTTCGGTGGGTATATTTTAGTCAGAAAATTAATGAAGGGATCCGATATAATATTAAGGTGCAAGTCCAACAAAATGAAGACACCCAAACTCGCTTTTACTGTTTTAAAAGTAGGGGCTTTCACAGTAGTAATGAAACGGCGGGCATGAAAAGTGGAGTGATGGCGATCGAAAGCTCAAAATCATGTGGGGCAGGAATGTCGGTGTCGCTTGTTTCTTAAATATCAAAGTCACGATCGTCTTATTTACCACAAAAAAATAAAAAAAGTCACGACCGTCTTTACAGTTCAGTTTGTCGTGTTAAAGATGTGCTACCTCAATTAAGCTTTGATTACACGCTAATACGTATCGAGTCACTATATACTTACCTCTTGAGTTATATATATAATAACCGTCCCACGTCATCGCATTGGGCATGCATATATGTTTCATTCACTACTGGGTGTTGTCCAATTACGTACTACGAGTGCAAATGCCGCAGAGATTTTGACTGCTGAGTGTAAGCTAAAATCTTTTTAGAATACCTTAGCCATCAGTGTATATAATTTGGTTCTATATTCCTGTGCATCCGAAGCCAAAAGTGAATTGCCAGACGAGACCCTGGAAGCTGTTGTTAATATAGTGTTGAATGATTAGCTCTGTCACTATCAGCTTATCGGCAAGGGCTCGTGAGAGGAAGACATTCAGATTTGCAGGTAGCCAGATTCTAATGTGTTAACACATTAATTTGCTGCAGCGAGACTTAGAAAGAGGAAGTAAATAAGAAAAAGAAACGAAAGTTACGATGTGAATATGAAGGGACACCATGTTGTGATAGAGTTGTTGGTTGCAGCAGAGGAGATAAGATAGAGGTTGGAACGTAGTGTGGAGTAAAAGCGACAACGTAACGTAATTAATTCAAGTGGGACGCATAAGTGAGGGTTTTGGACATAATACTACCCTCAGTCCTTAATATAAGACTTCGTTTAACTTTTATTTTGGTCCTAAATATAAGACCCTAATCTACTTTGTCTCTAATATTTATGTTTTTTTTTTCAAGATAGTCCTTTTAACAATGGTAGTTCTAGCCAATATACTTAATTAGCAAGGATATTTTAAGAAAGACAACACCTATTTATTACAAATAACTAACTTAACTTTTTTTGTTAATATTCTCAAATTAGTTAACTAGCTCTTATAATTAGGATCGGAGGTAGTATATGGTAAACCCTTTTGAATCATGATCAGTTATATATTCTATATTTGCTTTTTCCGGTGAGAACGACATTGCAGTATCAATCATGGATGGGGGCCATATGAACAAAGAGAGGACGGAGCCCCCCGGGGGGGTCCAACACCACTAATATATGCATGTGTGTGTTAATAAATTTTAGTGCATATAAAAAGGATTCTGCGCCCAATCATCATAATGTTGGGTCTGCTTAAATGTGAGTTCTTTATCAATCGTTTTCAGTTGCTTGTCCATTGGTATCCTCTAGATCCTCCCGTTATTATTAATGTCACATGTGCCACCAATTCATGTTTGTCTTCTTCTTCCACATTCATGCCAGGTGCTCTTTAAACATCATTATTGGGGTTACTCCCATTGAAAATGATAAACACAACATAACCTGGAAGTTTTGTCGCTTCATAGCCTCCAGCCAAATGGTCCAATTATCCGTTGGGTTTTTCTGCGAATCAAGAAGTAATCTTTCAACAGTACATACATATTGACACCACCAATGTCTTCCAGGATTATTCGATCGAGTTCTCTGATCCCCAGACTTTTTGCACCACAAACGGTTGCTGCCAATGAACCTTCATAGATCACAACCTATGTCCTCGGCTGTTGCCGGAGGGTGAGGCGGCTCTCGCTATCGGAGAGATTTGACGCTCGTACGAGGGAAACTCTACGAGAGAAAAGACGCTTTCGCGAAAAGCGACCCTACCATGATTCCTGCCAATACAATACTTGCCACTTGTCGTTTCCTTTTGCGCTTGATGCATACCAAATCATTGATCAGGCTTCTACGTTGCAAAGGGCTTAAAAAAACAACGAATCAAATGTTTGGGTACCACCAATATAATGTATGAATCATGAAAATTAGTGTTATTATATTTACGTCCATTTCATGATGACTAAAAAAATCCAAGGATATGATCCGATCTTGCTTAATCATTGATATCTTTCCCAGCACCAGCTCGAATCGAATTCACGTCAAAGCAAAACTTACGTTATATTAATGTATTTATGGGCCACGGTTTATATTCTTAATCCTCGGTTTATATTCCTAATCCTCACACCTCGTTGTTCTCATTTCCTTTTCCCAGGCAGTGGAATAATTTTGTTTATATAATACACGTGTTATGATTGTACGAACGAATATAATGATGGCATGACTATGAATTAAAAAATAAGTGTTGTGATTCTACCCCAAAACAAAAAAAAAAAATAGTTACATTGTAAAAATATCATCATATCAGCAAAAATAAAAGTCAATTTACTTTGTATATTTTTGGACGTCGAATTTTCTGGTAATTACCATAGCTGCGTCCAATCGCCAGAACGTCAACTGTGTTTTAAAATTGGAAAATCTATCAATTCCCATAAGATCAGTATAATAAAATGTATGGTCAGTGGTGCCACTTGATAATACAACTCATCCTTTGAATTTTGAATCATATATGAAAAATCATGTTTAATTATATATTATAGACATATATTTTTCATTTTTGGTACAAAAGAGGGCAGGGCCCAGGAAATAAATTCAAACCAGAAGGGGATTATATATGTGTTATATATATACTACTTCCAGTTCTTAATATAAGAGTTAGTTGACTAACTTGAATAGTTTAAAAAAACTAGTTAAGTTGGTTATTTGTAATAAACAGATATTGTTGTTACTGAAATATTCTTGTTAATTAAGTGTATTGGCTAGAATTACTATTATTAAAAAGAGTACCTTAAAAAAATAAATATAAGAGAAAAAATAAATTAAGATTTTATCTTTAGAATCAAAATAAAAATTAAAAAAAAAACTTTATATAAAGGATCAGAGGTAATATTATCACTGCAAGTGAGTGAAAGAAGAAAGACTGATCACCATAAAGCTGGCCCAAAAAAATTCACCGTAAGGCGAATGCAAGAGGGGGAACAAAAAGCCAACGACATATTGTGGCCCAGAAGAAATTGGGCCTAATGGAAACACAATAATGATTATGGGCCAAGAAAAGTGGTATTGTCCACCACAACAATATCCGATCACAAAATGATAACGTGACATTTTTTTGGGCCGGAGGCACCAGTTGTCACAGACGCTGTAATTGAACCCAAATAAAAAAGGGGAGCCTTCAAGCTCAGCGCCAGGCTTGTATGGGTAATTGATCAAAAATCAGAAATAATCGATATCAATAACATTAATTAGCATAAAATATAAAATGCATAAAGGGTTCAAGGTTACATTATTTATAAATAATTAATTTTTTTAAGGAAAACTGATAGTAAAAATTTTCATTTATCTTAATTTTAAATATCACGTCACCGCCTTCTTTTAAAGCCAATAATAAATTCAAAATAGTATTTTTATAACACTCAAAACCCAAAGACATTCCTACGTTATAACTTCAAAAAATATAAATGACAAATTTAGAAATAATAATAATAATAATTTATTTATGCAAATTTTTTTTTTGGTGAAAAAAGATGCATCTCTGAGGGACAGGGGCAGGCCGTCCTCTCCGCTCAATCGCTGTAATATTTTGAGTAATCTTGCTGTTCTTCTGCCCTCGTCCTGCGTGAGCGACGCTGGGTATTTGGCTATTTGCTGTATTGTTCATATGTTGAGTTATTTGGTTCATTTGCGTGTAGTTACTGCTTCTGTCTATCCTATAACGCCGCTATGGCGGTTCAATGAGTCCAACTTATAATCTGCTCACCCGCCACGCCCCATGTCCCGGCCGTCACCTTTAGTCCGCTGATACTTTCACACAAACACCCGATATTGTCAAAGCCTCTCTTTGAAAATGAGTTGCCGATACTTGAAGCGAGTACTCCATAATATATGTAAGTTCATCTGCTTCTTTTCTCCTTGCCCCTCGGGCCCTTCTTCAACACCTTCCTTCTTTTATTCAACTTTCTTTTTTTCCTCCTTGATATCTGTTTTAACACCATTCCTCTTTCTCCAACTTGTCTTGTGTATTACCACCGCTTTATTATTGTGGTTCCTTTGATTTATAATGCTGCAATTAACAGCAGCAATCTTCATGACCGGTAAACGGGAAGCAATGTGCTGAATTTCTTCCGAATTCCAATGATTTGATCAACCTTTCAACAGGGTGCCAAATTTATTACTAGGATTTTTTCCTACTTTCATTTTTTTCCCCCAGGAACATGAGTCCCTGATTAATGGTTATGTTGTTCGGATGATAAATTCCGCAAGATTAAAGCACCTCATGTCTGATATTAGAAAGCATGAATCCCCTTTGGAAAGAAAGCTGCTTTTCCCTGCAAGAATCGCTTTAACCATGTTGGCATTAATATTTATGGTCATTTGGCTTCTTACACACCCTGCTCTTTGACCGACTTGCTATATATTTTTGCTGCAATGTGGGTTGCTCTGATAATTCTCACATTTCACAGCAGAATTTTCCGGATCGGGAGTGCAATTTTTGCATAATTTGCCGCAGTTAAAATGATCAATCTTGTCTTGAGCTTAATCCTCTAATATATCTTATTGAGAGGCCTCGTAAGGAACCAGCATCCTTTGAATGCCTTATTGGATTGTGTCCAAATATTCTGCGGACTAGTTGCTAGACTCAGCTCTAAAGTCTCCATCATATAAATGATTTATCTGCGCACAGTTCTCCTTCTAATAAATACTATCTGGATTCTGGATATTCACGTTTTTTAAATTCACTTTGCAGCTTGTACTAAAGCGCTTCTCAATAAAGAGGAACCATATTGGAAACATATGCACGGTATCGTTAAGCGGAATCAACTGTACAGGTCAATAGCAGATAAGGTTGAAGGAGGTGAACTTAAAAAAATGGACAAAACACCTGAACCTTCTCTTGAGAAGAAGGTAGACAACAATATCTGGGTTAGCAAATACAGCTCTGATGGTGAAGATCCTGCTGATAGGGAGTGGAAGTTAGAGCTTGCTTGGCTCACAAAGGCACTTGAACCAGCTCTGCAATTGTGTAGGTGGGCTCTGCCATCAGGTCTGTTAACTGTAGAGCATGTTTCATCTCATGAAATTGTACAACACAGATAGTTACTACTTGTTGGTATCTTTTTATAGAATGCTGAATCAATCTTCTAATCTGCAGAGTACGAACAATCTTTAACTGACAGATCACTTAGTTTACTGCATTGGTAAAATTGAACATAACTGATCATATGCATCATGTAAACTATTCTTTTCTTTCTTGGGCCCCTTGCACTTGGAACCTGTGGGATAATATCGAGGGGCTTAATTTCTACAATATATGAAAGTTGCAGTATGATTAACATCAAAAGAAGATACCAAAGGTGGAGTCTGTGAGAATCTGTCTTATTATACACTGAAGCCCGAGTCTACATTTAATGATATGCAGGAGATGAAAATTATAGAAATGGAAGGAATCCTCCACCAAGCAACCGATCCCTTTTGGAAATAATTACAAGAATCCAACGAAGCAAGGTCGGAATCCAGGATTGGAGTTTGAGTGACCTTACGATTGGCTTATATCTTGTATATCTTCGCCAGGCTTCTGGAAATATATTCGAAGATATCAAAGGCATCCAGATCTTATCAGAATCAATAGTAATTTCTAAAACTGTATTTCAGAGAGCAAATATGTCCATTTGGCATAGTTATCTATTTATTTTGCACTCTTGGCTTGTCATTGCAAGTCGTTATGGCATGACACACTCTTGATTCTTATTAGGAAATTTCGTTGGATTTCAGGTTCAAGATCTTATATACTATCTTGAGTTGGCTAAAGGTGCTTATAGGGATAATGCTGCTGGTCTTGCAAGGAACAGCATGCTCCGAGAAAGTAATGTCTTGAAGTTTGTTAAAAGTTCCAGTGTTATGAGGCCTGGCTATTATATAGGGGTTGATACCCGTAAGAAACTTGTTATTTTTTGCATCCGTGGCACCCAAACTGTTTCTGACCTTATCACTGATGTTGTTTCCTCAAGTGA
Source organism: Neltuma alba (assembly GCF_004799145.2). Classification (NCBI taxonomy): domain Eukaryota; kingdom Viridiplantae; phylum Streptophyta; class Magnoliopsida; order Fabales; family Fabaceae; genus Neltuma; species Neltuma alba. Next base: position 13,196 of record NW_021634116.1, on the reverse strand, counting down.
TGGTGAAGTCACCTTTGAGGGCTATTCCACCCACTTTGGAACTGCTGAATCTGCTCGTTGGTTTCTTTATCATGAAATTGGAACCATAAGGCAATGTTTGGAGAAACATAAGGTGGGATTTGTCCTGAACTTTTATTGAAAAAATTATATTGATCTCCCTGAGTTTGTGTAACCAACACTTCGTCCAGTTTCATATTATGCAATGACCTTCTCTGCTGACATTTATAAAACCTATGCCTGTATTCCCTGCATTTGTATACATTAATCTTCTCCACATCATCTTGAACAAGTGAAATTACATTACTGGGGAGGTTTATGTATATAATAAGACATATATAAAAAAAATCAGGAAGATTAGTGTAATTCATTTAATTATCTCTTTTTGAATTTTGAAGCTCCTTTTGTAGTTTACCTGTTAATTTAGTCAGTGTGACCAACTCTTTAACAGGGATTTAGGTTAAGACTAGTGGGTCATTCTCTTGGAGGTGCTATAGCTTCCTTATTAGCAATAATGATGCACAGAAGATCATCTAAGGAGCTGGGTTTTAGCCCTGATATTGTATCTGCCGTTGGATTTGGTGCTCCACCATGCGTATCTGCAGAAGTTGCCGAAAGCTGCTCTAGCTATGTAACAACAGTAGTCATGCAGGTGGGTATTTGTTCATTGGCGCATGCATACGCACAAATATGAGTCCAGAGTCTTTTCCCAGTTTTTGTCTTTATCAGCTCTCGCCATGGGTATATAACTACTTGGTTTTTGATTATATGCAGGACGACATTATACCTAGGTTAAGTGTAGCTTCCCTAACAAGGCTGAGAAATGAAATTCTTCAAACTGATTGGTAAGGAAAAATTACTTTAGTCTTATAACAAGCAAGACCTCCCTCCATTTCGTCCAAGAGAAGGTGCTAAAAACTCGAAGGAATTAATTGCAGCTTATAATGCTTGAACAATACAAATCAATAGCAGCTTTTCTATCTTCCTTGTGCAAGTACTGGCCGGTGCCTGCATGAGAAGAAAAACAGAGGGTGGGGGATGCCTCTGTCAATATATCAAAAGTCTTTAGCACTTTCAAACTTGGACCCGAAGCTTTTTGGTTTATTTGGTTCTTCCTCGTCTCCTATAATTTTTAATAATCATATTTTGTTATGCTGAAGAAGGGAGTTGTTAAAGAGGCGCCTTTTGCTTTGATGCATCATATTCAGTTCGTTATGTAACTGTTCTTCAATTTTATTGTTCTCGGTCCATTAATTTCCTTGCAAGGGGGCCATTTACCAATAGCCCATACGTTAAGGAAGAGGTATAATTTATTGGCAGCCAAAAAAACTGTTCTGTTTTTGTAGCAGGCAGCCTGGCACTTTACAGAAGTATTTTACGGCTAGCAAACAAATGATTTACTCAAGCTTTGTCTTGTATAGGATGAGTGTAATTGAAAAAGAAGACTGGAAAAGCATCATAGATTTGGTTACAAATGCGAAGCAGGTCGTATTGTCAGTTCAAGATGTGGCTCGCAAATTTGTTGATTATGCAAATTTCAGGAGAAACAAAAATTTAACTGGTAAGCTGCCATTGACCTTTCTGTGCTAGCTCAGAGTTTCCCAGAGTGGTAATCTAGAAGTTGAAACATACCCAGCTCTGCTTCAACACTTGCGAATTGAGCCAAGGGCCTCAAGCCTAGGTGACTAACCTCAAGAATTGCCATCACAAACCTGAGTCGAAGTCGAACTTCAAATAGTCTGCAAGCCAGTAGTCTGCAGTCTTTCTTGTCGTTACATTATATAAACATCATTCTGAGTTTAAATTGCCAATAATTATAAAAAATGTACACTAAAGTTGTTTTTGCGGTTATTTATGGAATTAGATATTCTGATGTAAGCTATATTGCGTGTAAACAGATGCTTCCAAAGGCAAGGAGTCGCCAGTTGCTCCGGGAGCCCGTGTGATTCAGAAGGAGACTTCTGTTGCCATGAAAACTCGGGGAGACGAGTCTAAGGTACCTGAGGAATTATTCATACCCGGGATGGTTTACTGTCTGAAAAGGAACACGGCCTCCCAAACTGAAGGCGGAAAGCAATATTTCACCCTACTGAAGAGGCATCCTGGCGAGCATTTCCAGAGGATAATCCTTTCAAGCAACTTGATCTCAGACCACAAATGCGACAGCCATTATTATGCTTTACGAGATGTACTTAAAGGTTTGCCTTGGTGTGGTGAGGAAGGTATTTTCGGATAACGAACTTTTTCTTTTTATTAATATTCTTTTATTTATTTATTATTGTGATGCTGCGAAAATTTGAAAATATAGATGTTGGCTTTGCTGTCATGTAGTTAGAAATCAGATCAGGTGTTAGGGACTGCATAGTATGGCAAGTTCATGAATTCATGTGAACAAAAAGGAAGAATAATGGATAATTGTACCTATTCTTTTGCTTTAACTACTAATATCCTGTAGGGCACGGTACAGTAGACAATTTATAAAGCTATGGAATGTACCAACAAAATATAGCTTGTATAGAATGGCTAAATGGTAAGCTATAAGACGCACGAAAATAGTGTTCCAGGCGCGTTATTAGTGTGCTTGCGATCCTTTATTTGGTGAGATTCGCCTCTGATGTGATACACCAATCATCATGTCGATATATTTGAGCGGTCACAGTTCACAATGCACCTTTGCTTGTCTTGCTTGGCTAGAATGATGATGATGATTTGAACTGAGCTTGTTTGTCATGGAGTGATCTGACTGCACAAAATGGCAATTGTTTTTAATTCAAATGATTGAAGAAAAGTTTCTACTATGTGGTTCAGGGATGTCTAAGTGGACGGTCTATCTCACCTGAGCCTTTTAAAACAGCTGTAATATGTCTTTTAGTAGCCCGTCATGCAATATCTTCTTTTATGGTGCCACATTATACTTTTTCTAATCCCTATCTCCATCATAATTACTTTTCAATTACCACAGTTTTTTACAATTATTATCTGTCTCCACCAAATCATGGAAGAATAAAGCAATGCGAGGTTGCATTGTCATTGAGCGGCCCTGAGGATTTTTTTTTTTTTTTTTAATGACAACCGTTCTTGAAATAGGCCCATGTTCTTTTCAGTGCTGTTGATGAATCCTACAGAATTGGGGGAATAGGAATAGGATAATAAATTATTGAGAACCTATGGATCAAGTTAAAAGGGGGGAGGATCCACTAAGAGCTGGGGTATTAAAGAGCAAGGGAAGGAAAGCTTTTGAGGGCAATGTTTTTGTTGTTATGCTAGGGCAATTAAGTATTAATAATGGAATTTGGAGCATCATTACCGGCCTAGGTCATTGGGTAAAGGCAGGGAACTAACCTATTTGGTGATCTAATCGGCAATTTTTATATTTTACCGCTATGGAAATTTCGTCTGTATCTGCTGGCAGCATCATCTAAAGCTTCGTAGCGCACACAAATTAAAGCTTCCATTCTGCGGGGCTGATTTGCAGCAGCAAAGCTTTCAATTCACAGCTTGTATATTACAGTAAACAATACGGTTTCTTATACTGTGGGTGATTGGTTATAATCAACATGGCAGCTCCTCTGCTTTTTGTTGATGAATGATAGGGTAACGCAAGTGCCTGAAGAGTAGATGAGTACAATCATCAAAATGGGTGGGGCATTAGGTTTTGTGAATTTGCTGCCTCATAAAATTTCTTCGGTTGGCGGCGACCCATCCCTATCCCTCTTTTATTAAATATTCTCTAGTTGTTAATATAAGATTTAATTATTGTATTGATCTTGATTTTAAATATAAGACTTATTTTTCATATTTATTAATTTTTTCTACCCTTATGAATATTTTCTCAACCATAATCAAGTAGAAGAGGGATAAAAAATATTAAGAAAGATGATTATGATGTTTTAGAAAAAACATATCATATTTTTTATAATTAACTAACTTACCTAATTTTTTTAATCTAATCAATTAGTTAAATAGGTCTTATGTTAATGATCAAAGGGGTATTTTTTATACACTTCAATTTTGCAGTTTCTTATTTGTAGATAACTAGACATTTTTTTCACGCATGTTCTCTTTTACTAAATGACCTCCCCCCCCCCCCAAAAAAAAAAGCATGCAGGTTTTGAAATATTCAAATTAAAAAACTGCGTTTGGCCTCTCAATAAAATATCACAACGCTCCCATGTTGGATCAGTTGTTTACAACTGGTAACGAAGTATGGAGCACAATGCATGAGATTAAAAAAATACAGGAGAATACCTACACTTTAATAAAAAAAAATATAGAGAAAAATGTCGAGAAAATAGAATAACATAAGAACCAAATGCCAACAACTTATAGTGATTCATAAACAGTGGTTTTAAATAAGAGAGAATTATTTTACATTAATTTGTTTAAGAAATTTCTTTGCTTTTAATTAAACATGTCGCATACCTAATAAATTGATGAAACCAGTCCTTATTTCATGGTTCTGCTTTGAACAACTGCCCCCTCTTCAGACTACATGCGATCAAATTTTAAATAGTAAATACTCAAGTATCCCGCGGACAAATTAGTCTATTTAAGCTACCAAACCTGTGCTATAATTATATCATTCATTTTTATTATCATTAATTTTGAAACTTGAAAATGAAGCTTTTAGCTTATGTTTCTCAATCATTCAGCAACTTCTTGTTTTTTCTGTACGTAGTTGGTATTATTAGGTCTCATCGTTGCGGACATTTTTTTTTTTTGGAGATATGGTCTTGGTTTCTGTAATTATTAGAATTCAAAAATCTGGTTAATTACATTATATACGCCTCACATTAAAAATAGGTTTAACGGAGGAGTTAAGTACGGGGGGATAAATTAAGAATAAAAGCCAGGAGCGTCAATAATTCATGCATGCACGTGCAGCGGGCCCACTCGGTGTCGGTTTGACCGGTCTTAACACACGTACGTCTGTGATGCGCTGTCTGTCTGCCCGCCATCTTTGTCTTCTACGTACCATTTGACCGACCAATGTCCATTCCTCGCTCTCCCTCTGCAAACTGCAAGCCGCGCTTGCTGTAAACATCACTATCTATTCACTGCTCCTCTCCACCTCAGCTTCTTCTTCCATGCCTAGCTTCTTATTAATATAAAATACTTCCTCTTCCAATCGTATTTATAACCTTCAAATTGAAAAAAAAAATATAGTTCATTTTATAAACTTCAATTTGATATTTATCTTAGCATTTAATACATTTTTTCTAATTTTACTCTTAATTATTTATTCTCTCTCTTGTTATAATCTCTCTTATCACATTTTTCCACACATTTTCTTTCTTTTTTTTTGTCATTTATTACAAAGACATATTTAAAAACAAAAATATATTTTTAACCTATTTATTATTTTTAACTAATTATTTATTACCTGTAAATTAATTATTTAAAACTTATAATAAAGATCAGTGGCTTTCTAAATCCACTTCCACATTGCGTATTTACTAATCAGCACGGAGCTAATCCTCCAGGCCACCGGTCCTTTCCTATAATTATCCGCCTGTGTGAACCACCTTGTCTTTATATATAATGCATGCGATGTGAGCATTTTAAAAAAAGGTTAAGAAGCACTAGCACCCCAAAATATTTTTTTGAATTTAGCATCTTAAAATATTTTGTGATATATCCAAGATCATGAAATACTTTTTTAAATCTGGGTTTAAGGAGGATAAATTTATAAGCTGGCCTGCTTAAGGCAGGTTCAGTACGAAGACCAATGCTGATTTTGTTTTAAATCTGCGCATTCAGTCAGTATACACCCACACACCCACACACCCACATGTGCATATAGATGATCATAATAGTTATGCTTTAGAAGTCATGTACATAGTAGTGGACCAAGAAGAAATGAAAAAACTGCATAAAAGTTTGTACCCAGGTGGCAGTTTCTATTTACACATCTCAATTCTCGAGTTCATAACCGCAATACTTTTTTTTTACTTGTAGATAGAATGAGTCTACTTCAAATTATGCGTTTTCTTTATAATTGTCATTTTGGATTGGCTGTGTTACGTGATTCAAATACTCAAGAACTTATACGCTGACCCTTGTTTTATCGTGTTGCGATTACTCCATGATTTAGTTTACTTTAGAATCTAGGCACAGCACGAATGACATGGCGGTTTATATATAGGGCCCAATCCTCTCCTGTGACAGTGACCAACGCACAAAGGTTTGGTTTTATTTTATATTTTGAAGATTCTAATTCTGATTGTTAGATTGTAGAGTCACATTAATAAAGAAGATCTGGGGCGGAAGCCGCACAGGCACAAAGTTAAGAACAGCACAGTCCTCAATCATTAGTGCTTTCTCAAACTTAAGAAGCTTGATTAAACTGTAAATATATTATTAGTTCATCGCCCTCTATCTTCCCGACGAATCAACATCAATAAATCATCTAGTTTTTACAATAAAAAAACACTGAGCGTGATGTGAAAAATTAATTGCACTCGATAAATAATTTAGAATATGGTCCAATGTATGTATTCACATCTAATCCACTTGTCAGATTGCGGAAACTGTGGCTATGGAGGGACAGGTATATAGAGGGAAAAAGAAACACGTAATTAAGTGTGTAGAAATGACAAAAACTGGTGTTCAACTTCACGGAGCAAAAACTAGAAATGAAAGACAAGAAATTGTCAGAGATAATGGTGGCAATAATTAAAGTGGGTTGACTATATATAATAGCAACAAAAAACAGTGCCTCATCCGCAGAAGAAATGTGGGGTGCCTCTCTGGACACAGCCAAAACAAAATCAGCTGGAGGTAGTGGAATGCATCTTCGTCTGTAAAGTGTATACGTTTGCCTCCTTTCCAGTTTATTAATGCCAGTCCACAAAATAACTCAACACCAATTCCTTATATATATATAAATATATATATATTCGCTATATTTCATCACCCGTACAAATTTTGCAGAACATGCACCAGAGTTGGTCTCAAATTAAATCGTCTTCTACACAAAATGATATTGGTGGTGACCTGTGGGACATTATGTACCAGCTAAAGACATACATATACGTATGGTCAGAGAACCTTCTCATGCTTTCAGATATATAGTTTATTATTCATCGCTAGTTTTCGTTATCAAACAACGTTAACTAGCCGGCCTATACTATATATGCTAAATTTACCGTGAGCTTGAAAGTGTTTAAGCAACTGGTAAATGTAAAGCTGATATTTTTCACCACATATATATCGTACTTTTATTACCATAAATATATTTATCAATGGTATTTATAATATTGCTGTGAAATTTAGGTGATTCCTAAGAGGTTTATTCAGCATCTGATCTCATCATCAGGTCCCTTTTTTTTTATTAAGTTTTGATTTGAATAACTAGCTATTTTATGTAATTAATTAGGGGTATTAAATGGGCAAAATTAATGTTCTAAACAAAACTTGTTATATTGGAACACGCAGAAAGTTTTTTATAGTAGTGATTGGAGGGAGATTATATAATTATTCGAGTTATCACCCACTAGCGTAAATATTAAATCATATATATAGCGTTTAATTGGGGAAAAAACAGCCGTAATATCATATTCTTTAACTCCTTCGTTTTGGGGATGTTGGTTTGTCGTCTTAATGGACAAAGGATTATCATGAATAATTTACAACATTGGAAAAGAGGAATCAAATAAATATTTAAATGAATGAGATTTGTGGTGATGATCCACTCAGTGTCATGTGATCGTACACCTGAAAAGAGAAGAATAAGTTAAAGTGTGTTGGTCAGTCATTTAGAATTCATGTGTTCTCGAATGGGAAGACCATGAAATCCACATCAAATTCGATGTCAGCTGGACGAAGATGCTCATCTTTCCCCGTCGAATTAAGAAAACACTCAGATTTAAACGCTTATTAGTCCATACGAAACTAGCAGAGCTGGCTACATGCCACTAATTAAAAGCATATAAGCGGACAGCGCGACTTGTCTTCCACGTACGCTTGGTTAAGCCTTTTAGTGCTGTGCAAAGGCAAAAGGCTGTGTGCCACTGTTCTGCGAGGAATTCTCAATTAATTATACTTGCCAAAGTGAGGGTTAATATAATGTAATTAGAAACTTTTCATGCTGTCCCTCTTGCAATAGTACTATTAATTTACACCATCCGTGGTTAATGTTTAACGAAGATACATATATAATGAATGGTGCAGGGACTAATTAATGGGGTAAATTTGCCTAGGGCACTCTTGCTATAGCTTGTCGCTAACGAGTGAGTGGCAAACAAGGGCATGGATTACCAGAAGTTTTTCCTCTCATTCCGGAGAGGTGATGCATGGTTTTTCATTTTAAGACCATGCAAGGTTAAAAACGTGAGTTTGTACTTACGGATCTATTTCATCAAGTGTCACGAACAGGACAGCCCCGTAATGGTTCCTATAAGCTCTAATGAGATCAAGTTTCCTGGACACTTTCTGCCTTGCGGATAGATTTTTCATCTTAGTTATATGCGGTGATGTTTGACGTACGCGACCCTGATCCAGCAAAATCTATATATAATGTGGCAGTGTGATGATTGAGACCCGCACGATCCGAGTCTGTCACACTGTTGAGCAAGATACGGGTGAAGGAGTCAGGGTCCGGTTGTGTATATTATAGACTTGCGAAATCACTGATAGTAATTCCAATTTAGAGGTCTGGGTCAACAGCTGTCCTTCAGCAAGCTGTTTAGATGAAATTAGGTTAGACGGATATATAATGATACTGTGTGTGTAGGGCAAACCATATGAGTAGAATATATATGCACACACACGTGTGTGTGTGTTAATCTGGTTGGGATTTGGAATAATTGTCCTCTGTAAATTTTGAAGACGAGAGTATATAATGCTGGCATGCGAGCCATTTTCCGTCAAGCAAATTAACCGGTTGTCTATAGATCAGTATTTAAATTGGTATATGCAAATTAAATACCGAATCCTTAATTATTTGGCTGTATTCTCAGTGGTTTTCCCCTTTTTATATTTCTGGCCGTTTATTTGTCCAAACCCCTTTTCATTTTGGGGCTTTATGGTTGGGGCATCATTATTAGCTAGGGTTGCGAGGGTGGGGCCTGATCACAATTTGAGTGAGGTCTACATGTTGGTCCTTTTACTAGACATTGGAAAGTGACTTGAAAGTCATGACTGAGAATATATATATTTATATGTATAGACACACACTGAGTATTTGTTAATGAATAATTATACTGATGTATTGATCGACAAACTGCAACCTCCGATGCTTAAACAATTCTAGTCGTGGAGGGAACAATATCTTCTCTCCCTCCTTCCCCCCATCCCCTCTCTCTCACTTCCTCTCGTGTTCTAAACTAGTGTCTTCATCCCTTGTTTCTTCCGATATTTGGGAATCTGATGATTCCTTTTATTAAAAAGCACTTTGATTTGATTACCTGGACATAGCTAACGGGACAATTATTATCCTCATAACAAGAACCCACCCGGAAATGTTGATCCTTTGTAACTTGTAGCTTATTTAATTTCTAATCAATGTCATTAATTAACATATCAGTGTCTGTTCACTGAAAACACCGATCCCCACTAGCCTCCTCGAGAGACTCTCTTCAAGAGGCAGTTAAAAGCTTCCTTTCATAGTTATGTCTAAGTGGATAATTATTGGGTTGAACTTGTTTATCTGAGATGCCAATATTGCTCTTAAAGTTGTAGGCCTAATTTACTTTGCTCTTTATGTCAGTCCACGTACCATAGTAATTTGCGCCAACACCCATAGAATAATTAAGCCTTTTAATCGTTTTATCTCATTTTTCTAGTTTTGGTTTACCCCTCTGGTTGTTTAAAGATAGAAAGAGAAGACTTTTTTTTTTAATTTATAGGATAGTAAGAGAAATTTTTCGTGTAGATATACAATTTTATCCTTCATTATTATTGTGCTGACTTTGTGTACATGAAGTATAATTTATATAAATAGAGCAAAGTTAAAAAGTTGTTAAATTTTAAATAAATTAATAAATTTAAGATTTCTCTTGATTTGCATGAAACATGTTAAAAATAATTCATAAATAAGACCAGACCAGTGACTTATAACGAAATCAGACAACCCATACAGTATAAATGTACTTAGGCCCCTGCTAGGGGACGCATTTAAGCACGTGTCCGGCCCCTTTTTCCCTTTTCACAATAAGCAAGTAATGTCTTTGCATCAAAACACTATAGTAACCACCTATATCACTGAAGAGTAAAATTTTACAAAAATATTAATATTTATTAAAATTATGAGTGATGACTATTTCCAAACAAAAGTAAAATTGTAAAGTGACAATTATTTTGAAATAGAGGAATTACATATAACTAATAATATCATATGATCACATAGATTATGTGATAGGCGGCAATAAGGAAGAAAAGTTCTTGCGTTCATGCGTACGTGGAGCATTCTTAGAACAATCCTTTGGCACACGATGTCGGATAATCTTGTCGCTTCCAAGCGTGAGGCAGATACTAAGATGTTATTAAAAGAGTGAAATCAACATATACATTATTAATTAAATGATGAGTTATCTTACAGTAAGGCTGTAACAATTAACTACTAATCTGTAAACAATTATGAACCAGGTATGTGATTCTATTTTCTCATATATTTCTGTCAAGCATACGTGCATCGCTATTAATATATACTTTGGGGTGGGGTGTCCCATGTAAGGTGCTAGTACAGCTAATTAATTAATGTACATGTATAATTCGATCGGAGATCAAAGAACAGGAGAAGATAGATCCAATCATCAAGCAAACAGATATGCGTTTGGTTAATTCGAGTTCTTTTGTCGTCTAAGGAAATGACGCTGAGAGGAATCTCGTTTATCAGAGAATAAAATTTTAGAATGGTTGATGATAGTGTTTTATATGGGAGAAAAAACAATGAACACTGTAGGCCATTAAGGGAACCTAATGTACTTAATTATTCCTTATTCTAATCCACCCCTTCTTCTTGCCCTTCTGTATAAAAAGATGGTGTTTAATGATTGTGATTCGCACAAAGCTGAAGAAATCATCAGCCAGAAACAACAGAGAAATCCCTTAGAAACCACTTCATCAAGATGACTGGCTCTGGTTCTCCCTGTGGAGCCTGCAAATTCTTGAGGAGGAAATGTGTGAGAGGTTGTGTTTTTGCACCTTACTTTTGCCATGAGCAAGGAGCTACCCATTTTGCAGCCATTCATAAGGTGTTTGGTGCAAGCAATGTTTCCAAGCTCCTTGCTCACCTCCCTGTGAGTGACCGGAGCGAAGCCGCCGTCACAATCGCCTACGAAGCTCAAGCTAGGCTCCAGGATCCTATCTATGGCTGTGTTTCTCATATATTCGCCCTCCAACAGCAGGTTTCACTCCTCTCTCATGAATTACGCTGGAAATTTCTGTCTGTAATTGAAAGGCTAAACCTTAACTTTACCTTTTGATGTTTGTAGGTGGTCAATTTACAAGCACAGCTAGCTTATCTCAGGGAACAAGCAGCTCAAAACTTTCTTAATGCCTCTGCCACTGAAAACCCTAATGAAAAGTACTGTGGAAAACCTACTACTACTTTCCCTCACGACCTTCATGGTTGGTTCCAGACCGAAACTTCCGACACAGCAGGGCCTCATCAGTTTCTTCCTAACATATCTAATAATTCCTCGACAACAATACAACATTATGGGAGTAGCAGTAGCAATCCTTTCATGAATCTAAGCCCTACCGGGAATTATGAAAATTCAGGAACCCTGGAAGAAAGCATCTCATTTTCTAGCTTCGATGAGACTGCTTCTAACTCCATGTCCTATGACGTGCAAGCAAACAGCAAGCAGTGGGGCTTTCATGAAGCTGATGACCTTCAATCAGTGGCTTTTGGCTTCAGTCGATCGGCTTCATGAATGAATTGGTGAAGACTTCTGTTGATTTTGAATTTTGCTGCTGCATAACCGTGTAGCGCTGCTCCTGATCTGTGGTTAAAATAAGATAGGAAGCCTAGAAATGTTTATATATATCTACATACACATATAAGTTTGAACGGATTCCCAACGAATAGTATTGTTTTGTTTAATCTAGTGTAATCTTGGTAATTAGAAGAATAATAGTGTAATTCTTAGCTATAGCCGAAACTAATGTTTTGTATGAGCTTACATATAATTCGTTCGTTCATGGATCAAATCCGGACGATCCTTAATTCTGACCTAACAAAACACAGACACCCTAGTGTTTCTATGCTTACCTCTCTTGATTGAAACACATTAGGAATAACAAAAGTTCAGTGGTTAAATCCCTAAGTATTTACCGATAAACAAATTCAAGAGATTACATCGTGTAGAACAGAAACTAGGTCCTTTTATATTTGAAATAATTAGCAATACTTAAAGATAGAGAGACAAAGGACAATATCCAGGGAGCATATATATGGTTTAGAGACTACATCTAATTGGTGCAACGTCCATTGAATGAGTTGTGCTAGCAGGCAAGAGCCTTGTTTGCTGCTGGGAATGATGTATATGTCGCAGATGTTGCTTTCCCCACTCCACAATTTGTTTTTTAACGGCTGGGCAGCCACACGACATGGGCCTGAGGTCAAAACCAGGTGACACACACACAAATATATAATAGATGTACATATAAAGCATTTGGAAACGTGATACTGAAAAGTTTATGTATCATCACTTCTCCACCGTTTGTTTACCATTAGTGGGAAAACCAACTTTGGTGATTTTTACATGTCAGTATTTCTTGTTGATTGAGCTTATCTTATTCCCTGAATGTCTCTTGTATTGTATTAACGAATGAGATTATGAGTGGTCTAGGATTTTCACCATATGAACCGATCAAGGCGCTATCGTATATTGAGAAAACGAGTTTGCGATGAGTTTCTTGACATGCTTAGCTGGTATATTGCTTACGTTATCCTACCCGTTTATCCTCCAGTATCCTCACCTGTTAATGTGTTGAGGCATTCGGATGATGACGATTGACGAATATGGTATTTTCATTTTAAAGTAGAATTCAAAGCTAAAGAATAGCTAGGGATCTGGGTGACGGAGTAATCGAAAACTGATGGAGAGTCTTTTTCAGAAATAAAATCTCTGTGGCCAGATATAGTATATAGTGGTCACTCCCATCGCAATAACCTTTTTTAAGCAATATCCTCAAATAAAAAACATGCCAAAGTCGATCGGCCCCGAATTCATAGAAGACCCTTCTTGACA
>NW_021634115.1:0-30234 GCF_004799145.2 Neltuma alba | reverse complement strand
GTTGAATTAAGGGCTAATAAAAGTTGGTTTAGGGGGTATTATCATTTATAAAGAAGAGTTAATTAACAGATGAGATTTCATAATCGTGAATAGCATGTGCGAAAAGCATATGAGCCATATATGAAATAATAGTGCATTTCGCGGTGGCGATATCTAATTCCAAAACCAAGCACGAAATGATTCCATATTTCATAAAGTTGATTTGTAATCTTTCCTTAAAAGGGAATGGCGCAATTAAAGGGGTATTTAATTTGTGTGGTTTTAGGATAATGATTCCTTTAAGATGATAGCAAGAAATGGTCCCTTCAAAGTCATCAGCTAGAAGGCACAAGAGAGGGATAGATATAGCTACTACTTAGCTATATATTGTGTGTGAGGGAGACTCTGTTGTCTGTTAGTTTAACCTCAAGGTTATGGAATATGCTTAATTATTTTAACTGTGTCTTATCATTAACCCCACCTTCAGAAAATGACGCCCATGCGTGCTCACAAATATCTTCAAGACCCTTTTCGACAGATTATAATTTTAATCAATTAACAAAGAAATCATCTTAATTTCTCGATCAGAAATAATTATTTTTAATCCTTCAGCTTTCTTTCATATATATGTACCATCCCCAAACAAGCTTTCTGTGATTGGTTGCTGATTTGAAAATTCTTTTGAATCTGTATTTAAAGCTAGTGACAACCACTAGTAGTGGTGCCTCTCTCTCTCTCTCTCTCTCTCTCTCTCTGTGATATATATGTTAGCCGCATGTCACGTTCATTAGGTTAAACAGTGAAGGGTGTGAAACTTTCTGCAGATGAGGCCACTTCTAAACTATATATATCTGTGAGGAGTTTACGGATTTGGGTTGACGGTGGTGACGAGAGGGATAATAAAGAGATAAGGTATACCTAGAAGGGAAATCATAACAAGACAAGCCAAGATCTTTAACAATAAAAACCTGGAAAAAATATGACAAATTTATTTTTGTATTTCTCCGGTGAAGGTGAATCAACTTATTGCTCAAGCATGGAAAACGTGTGGGCCAGCAAGAAATTCATTTAATTAACATAAAAGATACGAGAGATATACACAGGGAGCAGGAAGGATTGATGATGATATTAATGTTAAGCATATATGCAATTAAAAAGGCTTGATAATTATTTATTTATTTTTATTCCAAAATATTGTAGAAACCGAACACTGAATATAAAACACAGGTTGTAAGATGTCTCCCAAAAATCGAAATCAGAAATCAGAAATAAGAACATAAATGAGATCAAATTACTGCACGACGCCTATATTGATATATGCCAGCGCCGTTATGTGGTGGTAATTATTACACAACAAACGAATAAATATTCCATATTTATATCAGAAAGTTTATGAATCCAAATATGTTCTATAGAGAACATTAAGAATATAATTTGCACCAATAGAGTTCACCAGTATATAGGATCTCTGTACAAATTAAACTTCTCCATTGTATTTGAATCCTAAGGAGAAGTATATAAATGACAGCCCATTCCTCTTGGTTTTGGTTTTCAAACTTGTTTTTACTGTTGAAGTTTTGTACATGGAGATGCATAAAACCCTCAATATATTTCTTTACAAATATGTATATCAATAAAACAACCAAATATACCTATATGTAAATCTGCATAATCAAAGCTATATATATAATTCTGCCCAATTATAAAAACAATATCCACGGCCTGACCTTATGGTGCAATAGTATACTCCAGCTTGCAGCTACATCACCAATTGTTGAAGAAGACTAATGTCAATCAATCTCTGAGATCGTCAAACTGATTGCTTCCTTCCAAACTCCTAAAACAAACCCAAATCTCAGTAACCCCATTAAGCAATTCTCCAAATCGCTTTACATTCGCAATCATATGTACCATTACGAGCTTCATTAATCTTTCAGCTCTCTTAAGCATACCAATGCATTCCAGGAATTTGATACTGTGTCCGAAACATTCCATCTCCCACAGATCCCACCATTGAAGGAGTCTGTGGAAGCTGGTTTAGCAGAGAAGCAATGGAACTAGCTCCAGCAGTAGTAACCCCGCCACCTCCGCCGCCGCCACTGCACCCGCCATTCTCATTATTGTCAAAGCTCAATCTTTTCGAGGAGCTTCCGGCCAAATCCTCATCCGGGTTCCAATACAGCGATGGGAGTGTTCGTTTAGAAGGCAGGGTTGTAACAGAAGTAGTAAGGTTTGAAGAGGCCATAGGAGGGACCAGACTAGGAAGGTCAGTGTTCATTCCATTGTTGTTGTTGGCGGCGACAACCCCTTCGAGTAGGTTATGATCGTTGTTAGGGTCTAAAAACAATGATCCTCCTCCGGCGCCGTAGGTTGTCGACATCTTAGAAAGATGGAATCTGGCGTTCATCTGTCCAACGTGGATCGAAGGAGGAACCCCTCCAATCATATCGTCCACCGATGAATCGTCATGGTCCATAGGCGATCTGTGTGTGTTGCTCTTCTTGTATATTCGGCACAGCACCCAGTCATCTAGCTATAAACATAAAACAAGAATCACATAACAAATCACCCATCAAAAACCAGAACTAACAAAAAAGCGCGCGCACATGCACACACATATGAGAGTCAAGCTTTCAAGATAATTGTGATCAGGAGAAAAAAGAAAGAAAGAAAAAACCACAAGAATAGGTGGAGAAGGTCGTATGCTGAAAACTGAAACAGAACTAGAAAGCATATAGAGAGAGGATCCACCTGCAGCCTTGTGAAATCAGGCATATTAAGATCAGGGATAGAGACCCTATGAGTTTAGATGCAGTTTGAGGTCTGTGATTTCTGAGATGAATGAGAAAGACGCAATAGATTTGAGAGAGGAGGATGATTACCCGGAGAGAGTTTTTCTTGTTGCCCAAGTCACACCCAGGAGGTTTATTGTTAGGCTTATTATCAGCAAGCCTATATTCATGCATGATCCAGTTGGTTTTGATCCCTCTCGGCGGTTTCCCTCCATAGAAAACTAAAGCTTTCTTCACCCCAACCTTCTGGTTTCCATTAGCTGTCAACACGGGCTTATCAGTTCCGGTAGCCTTCCAATACCCAGATGTCGCTGCCCTGTTTGGCCTAGCTCCGTTGGGGTACTTCCTATCCCTCGGGCTAAAAAAGTACCATTCCTGCTCTCCAAACGCTGCCTTGGCTGTCAAAAAATCACGCAAATGAAAAAAGTAAATAAATAAAAGGCAAGGTAAAAAAAAAAACATATCAGTCTACACCAATCAGAATTCAATCGTCAATTCAATCAAACCCAGAAAACATTGATGTTGTTAAAAATCAAATCACATCATCACTTCAGATATTCGACGTATCAGAAAGAATTTAATATTTAATATTTATTTAAATATTATCGTGTACCCTATTGCGTCCTGTATCAATTGTTACTACTGATAAGAATTGGGCGTACCTGGGAGTTCCCACGGATCGAACTTGTAGAGATCAACCTCGGCGATGATCGCGACGGGCAGAGGAGCCGAGGAGGCCTTCTTCTTGAGGTAGTGAACCACGAGCTCTTCGTCGGTCGGATGGAACCGGAAACCCGGCGGAAGATTCGGCTGCTGCGAACCGGTGGACGATTCGGTGCTCTCCATGGGGTTTTGCTTGTGGCCTTCACTGACTCGCGTTCGAGCGGTTACGACTGAAGGTGTGGCTATGGCGACCAGAGACGACCATATTAAAGAGAGAAAAAGAAATGTTTATTTACTCTCACAATATCACTCTCCCCAAGAACTGAAGCCAATTCTTATATGAGGGTGTGAGATAGAGAGTAATCTAGTACAGACGCGCCCACATGTACCTCGTCGGGTGTTGCTTGATGCGCCAGAAGGGAATGGTGTTTTGGTCTTTTCACGAGTGGGTCAGCGATGTGTTTGACCGTAGGACGAGATTAATTGTAAGGTGGCTGAGGAGATGGCTGCGGGTGCAACGGAGGAGGGTGGGGTAGCTGACGGTGACGCAAGCTGGGAACGAGTTGGAGGAGAGGTCGACACGTGTAATTCGAATTGTCGAGAGATTGACACGTGGCGGGCATGGGTGGGACCCACAGAAGAGAACAAAAAGATACCCCGCATTTTCTCTTCATTTCTTTCTTGTTTTTCTGAAATTCTAAATGGGTAATAATAATATTTTTGTTTTTTGGCTCCGTGGGAAAACAAAAGAAAATAACAAAAAGATGGAGGGACAAATTAGGGTGAGGTGATAGGGTGGGGACGAATAACAAAAATCCAATTTTCATGATAAAAAAGATGGTCCCACGGGCCCACTTTCCACTATGGTGAACGGTTAAGCACATCATTAATTCATAATCGGAGTTATGTGGCCGCTTATATGAGTTAAGAATCTTCCTTTGACTAAATCAGGATTTTTTTTTTCAAATTTTTTTCATTATTTAATAGCTAAAAATCATCAACTATAATCCACTTTTAATCAGGTCCAAAAAAAAATGCTTCGCTTTTAACTCTTCTTTGTTTTTCTAATCAAATATATGCTACACATTTCTTTCCTCCCTCTCGCTTATAATTTTACATTTTTGTAATTTATTTTTTCAAGAAAACAATTTTTTTTTGCATATATTCAAATCAATAAGATGCTTAATATATTGAAGTGTCAATAAGGTAGATATAAGGATTTTTTAACAAAAAAAAAAGAGGTACTAGTCATAATTCAACCGAATAGATATTTAAATTACTCTTTCCATTTTAAAGTTTGCAAATTGAGAGCAAGCCTTCACGATATTGGAGTATATGGAGACTAAGAAGGGTATATATATTTATTAACACTTAAACTTCTTTTACAGATGTAATTAATATTTAATATTAGCTCAAAAGAGTTCAATTTATAATCTCTCTGTATTCTATGAAAAAAGAAAAAAAATCATGCTTAATTTACAAAATAAATATAAAATATCGTATGACATATGAAGACAATTATTAATATATCCTTCTCGAAATAAAATCTAACAACAAAATTTCAGAGGTCATTGTTTAATGGGAGAATTACATTCAAGTTCCACATAAGAGAAATAATCACTACAAAGTCCCAAATAACAACTTGAGCAGCCTGTAATAACAAGTCCTACAGTGAGAATGACAACCTCTAGAACTTGTTTTTTAATTACGTGGGACTCATGTAATTCTCCTTGTTTAATTGAGTTTGGAGATTATGACAAGTGACTTGTTTCCATTATTTTATTTCCATCTCTATACATGGCCCTAATCTAATGAAATAGCCTATGCCCCAATTGACTTATATTCAACACTAAAGAATAATACAATCCACTTTCTTATAATTAGTACTAAATGAGAAGGCGTTTGAGTTGGAAAATCAGTACATTTGAATAATTTTTACTTTTCAACTCTGTGAATTTCAAGCTTACATTTCTTGAAGTAAATTTCCCCGGTTAGTTCAAACTGGAATTTAATCAAACATCGAAATTAAAATCAACGTATAGGAGTTACTCAACCAACTTTTATTTAGAGTTCTTTAGTTTCATTAATTTCCTAATACTGGTCTAGTTTCACCGGTAGGAGTAATTTCTGTTGGGACAAAGAAAAGTCTTACCGTAAGAGATTTATATTAAAACACTGAAAGTAATCACTTGACCCAAAAGAAAAAGGACAAAAAAGAATGATAATTAAATATTAAATTGGTCTGTACTAAATTTAGGGAATTTTTGTTGTTGAATTCAATCTTATTTTAGGCATGAAATTTTAGCTAATTTTTTAGGTCATATACTTATTCGTGAAATATCGAAGAAAAAGAAAAGGAAATGAAAGAAATATGAGGCCTATAGATGCGTGAGAAAATAATGGTCCAAATCAGAACGGGTGGAGGATAATAAAATGAAGATAAAGGGATAAATAATGAAGCACGAGTGTGGGGTCCACATGTTAGCTCGCTGGTGAACCAGGGGGTCCCATTGGAAGTCACTTCCTATGACTCCTTTTACATCATTCAAGTCCAGCGATCAAAATTGTGAAACCCTAGACTCACATTAATTTCCCCATCACCAAAATTATTTCAATTATTGCAAGATATTCTTCTGGTTATATTTATGGGACAGAAAGAAGAAGAATTTTTTTACCCTATTTATAAAATAAAAGGAAAAAATTTGGATATAATTTTATTTTTTATTTATTATTATATTGACTTTATTCTCATGAGATATAATACATATTAAATAGAGATAAAATTAAAAAGTTAATGAATTTTAAATAAGAACTAATGAAGTTTAAATTTTTTCTTAATCTATGTGAAATATGTGAGAGTGACTTATAAATGGAATTATAAAAATATGAATGACATGTTATATAAATGTACATTATACATGTTATAAAAGAGGTTAAAGTGTACATTTATCCTAAAAAAATCTTACTGAAAAATATTGAGTGTTTGAAAGTTTTTTTTAGGTTCAACGTTACTTTAAAAACTTAAAACTATAGCAATGTTATGCTTTACCATTCAAAACTAATAGTAATTGTTAAATTATCAATATTAATCATTAACCTCTTAACGGCGGGATCAAATTGTTATGATTTTAAGTTTTCAGATAGATTTATACCTTAATCTTATTATCTATAGTAACCATACAGTAATTAAATTTAAATAAAAATGACAAAGCGTGTTTTCACCATGCAAGTAATTAAATTATCAATATTTATAAAAAAAACAAATAACTAAATTACATGAATTGAAGAAGCATAGTTAAAAATTAATAGACATGTTTGAGATTTGATTATATATCAATGACGCTAACAATAGAAAAATTTTCAATTAATGCAGAGGACAATAAGTACTACACCCATCCTATTTATAATGTGGAGAGAGATTATTTTCTTTGATTTTAATATATACTCGTACTTAATATGGTCACCTCAATAAGCTTAATAGTTCTTGAATTTCTTAGTTCTCACTCATTTCTTTGGACCCTCTGTCGCAGTCCCTGTTATTATTACAAGATCCCTTTCAAAAAACGTTCTTAATTCTTTTTATATAAAGCATTTGATTTGATAGGGTAATAAATATTTTTTCATGCCTGGTACTAAGAGCAATAAGAGGGTAGAAATTAACATAATATTAAAGTTTAATGTAATTAATACATATAATATTGGAAATGACTTAAATGTTATGATAAATTTAATAATTTTAACTTTTTTTATTATTAGTTCAATTAGAATTTAGAAGTGACTAATATATAAGACTATAAAGAGTATTAACTAGGAGTGAAATTTTAAAGTTATTAAATTTTAATGTAGAATTAGAATTAATGAGATTTAATGGTTTTTGGTTTTAGTAAAACATGTTAGAAGAATCTTATAAATGGGATTGAAATAGTGGTTGTTCCTTATAGTTTACTCTCATAAAGAAAGCCGGTGGTGGTACTATTTACGACTTATAAATATTCTAATTATTATAGATTTTATTTTATATTCGTAATGTCACTTGTTAGACTCTTCATTATTGATTGAACCCAAATTGAGTTCTCCCCCTATTTCAAAACTATTGTAACTTAGAATTTCATATTATTATTTTTAATTTATTTTTTTTCCTTTATTATCTCTTAATTTTATATCAATAAAAAATGAGTAGTACAAAAGTGAGTGTAAGGACATTTTGATGAAATATAATTAGATGCAAAAATTAAAAAGAAATTAGGAATCGTTGGAAGCTTTTGTAACATTAATAAGACTATTCGCAAACCTTATCAAGAGACTGAGATTCCATTCACTTTTACACAGCATATCAGTGTGAGATAGATAGATTTAACACCTCACCAACTAAATTCGAATTTCCTCATAGAAAGCGGACGTCAGGTTGTGAAATGTGAGGGCTTAATTAATTACAGTGTTATTCTCTAAACAGAATAATTAGCTGTTGATATTTGGCTGGTGTGTTAGAGAGAGAATGGCCTTATTCCCTTTGACCAAAACCCTAATCTCTCTCTCTCTCGCTCTCACGCACTATGGTAGAAGCAATAGTACCCAATGGAAGGAAAAATTAGTTTCAATATTAATTTAATTTTTCTTTTTAATGACGTCTAATTAACCTTTAATAAGGCATTGTCTACTGGTATATCTGGACCACAAATGTGTCCATATTATCCCAAATTGCAAACTCAAGGATCAGGAACCTTATCAGTACTTTAACCCTAATTAACTTTTCACACTCATTCATTTCTGTATCAAATCTTTCATTAATTTTGCAATTGCCTGTTCAATTTGACACTTTTATTTTTGTCATCTTGCATACATGTGTGTGTGTGTGTGTATACACATGTTCTGACGAAAGACCAAAACACTAGGAGAAGTACATAGATGTTTTTTTTTTTTTAAGAAAAATTCAGATATCTTGTTTGGTCTAATTTTGTTTTAATTTCAATTTCCAACAGTTAATCATATTTAACACAAGAAATTTTCAATTTTTTAAAATAATCAATTTTATTTATTGGAATACATGGGATGTGAATGAAAAATTTTCTAGTTTTACAAAAAAAAATATGTGGGCAGACTAAGTATAACTTCTGTCAACTGACACTAATCTCTTTTAGTGCGTATTCAGAGGGAGAAAAAAATGTATCTCTTCAAACTAGGTTTGCTTTATACATGAGTTGGAAATAAAATGATAATTCAAATTAATATAGTTAATGACGTGAGGAAAGGTTAAGATGACCAAGTGGGCATGTGTGTGTGATTTGATTTAGAGACCTGAAGGTTATTTGTGAAATAATAAGTCAAGCCTTTAGTTTCAATTAAGTCGAGCCTTTAGTTTATGACATGCTGTTAATTGTCTTTAAACTTTTCTTAAATTTCATTTTTCTTCTTTTTAAGTTTTTTTTTTAAATTTAATCATTAACTTACTCGTGAACTTTGGTTGCACAAAATGAGACTAATCAATCAGCTTTCCCATCTCTTGTGGAAAACCTAACAGCACCTTTATACTTTTACATTATAAAACACAGAAAAGGGTAATATTGAACATGTGACGATGATCACATCTAGATAACGACTGCTTTTTCTTTCTGATTTTAGATTTTCCCCCTTTCTTTTATGGGTTTTTCTCTTTGAACTGTGGTTGGCCTAATCAAAGGACTAGTAGAAATGAGTAACTGCAATTAGTACATGCACGTTGTTGACAAACATGTAATAGTTGAAGCAACAATGTATTATGAATATTGAAACAAAAATGACAAACATCAAGATTGCCACTAATTTATTCAATTATTGACAGATCTTAGTCTATCACAAAATTTTCATCATTAAATATAGGTATCTTTCTATTGGAGACCTATTCAAGACACTATTAGATGTTAAATATATGCGCATCTTCTAACAAAGATTTGAACAATTACTTTTCATATTGTGAGGACTAGTCCTTTTCACGAGGCTTATTAGTTAATCACCATTGGTTTAAATTCAATTTTTCTAGTATAGCAACTTTTGATAATGTGAGCTCCATAGTAACTTTTAGATCTATGTTTATCTTTCTTTATACTTTTTGTGAAGTAGAGATCCGAATCATCATTTTAGTTTTTTTCCCTTTAATTCCCATCTTTCCAAAGTTTTGTTTTCCAGTTGTTCAAATTTCACAAAATATTCAAAGAGTTTCATCTTATCCAGTCTAAAATCCTAACCGTCCATTTCATAGCCTGGCCTTCTTGGACTCCAAACAATAGATGACTGAGATCTTAGACATGACAAAACTGAAGAAATTCGATGACGCACTACAATATGTTGATAGGAACCAAGTTTTAGAGGGGAAGAAAGCCAGAAAATGATGCTTAATTCCCTCCTTCAAATACTGTAACAGTGTTTGCAAGGGATTTCGTGTGATGGAGACTTATTACTCATGGCTTTCTGTTAGCTTGCGGAGTCATCCATCCTTCTCATACGGCCATAAGTTTGGCATCTCACACTCATTTTAATCTCTCTGTCCACATCACAATCAAACACGCACGCTTCCCTAAAATGAAAAAGCTCTCAAACCGATCTCTTTTTCATCCATCTCATCCTTTGAATTTTCTAAATCATCTTTAATTTATGTATCATGATGCGCCATTATTCTGTAACTCACCAGACGATGAAGCCCTTTCGGCTTGGCCTTTGAATAATAATAATAATGACAACTAGTGTGTCTTTCAAGGAAAGTACATGGAGAAAACTGGATGATAGATATCCATTGAAGGGCCGGGGGTTAATTAAGGAGTTTCTTCCAATATTTTTTTTTGTTCTTTATATTTTTCTGATTTATTTAGAGAATTCTAAAGCTAAAATTTCTCCTAAGCAGCTGAGAATGTTTATTTAACCTGCAGGTATTGTCTCCTCGCTCGTTTAAATCTACTATCAAAATAAATACACTAATTAATAAACTTATATCAGTACATAAACAACAACAAAAAAATAATTATGCCCGTTTGGTTCAAAAAATCATAAAGAATGTAATAGGAGGAAATGTAATGTAAATAAAATTACATGATTTTTGTTTGGTATACTATAAAAGAATCACGGAATGAAATTTATATTTTGCTTACAAAGATTTAAACTGAATGCAAAAAGATTTTTTAAAACTTTATCAAGTTAAAAAAGAGGTTATAAATATCTAAATGTTGATTTATGAAGGGTATAGATGTCCATGCACCGCTTCATTTAAGCTTAAATCCAAATTACACAGCCAAAGTTATGTAATGGAAATTACCTGAGTTATTGTAATCTGTTGTAATCAAAATTACATTGGATTGCTTTACTATGTCAAATCAAACACGTGAATTAATTAGCATAATACTACCCTCACTCGTTTATACAAGAGCTAATTTGACATTTAATTTAATTAAAAATATAGAATTTCAATTCACTTTGTTTTTCATATTTATCTATTTTTTTCAAAGTAGTCCTTGTAATAGTTACACATGTTAAAAATTTCAACAAATAGTTATTCTAACTAATACATATTATTAACAAAAGTATTTTAGAAAAAAATAACAAATATTTATTACAAATAATTAACTTAATAAACTTTTCTTAATCTTCTCAAATTAGTTAACTAGCTCTTATATTAAGAATCAGAAGTAGTACATCAAGTTTAGATATTCCGAAATTGAACCAATGTAAAGTTCCAACATCACCAACACAAAAAAAAAAAAATTGAAATATATAAGTCTACGGACATCCACACACCCTATCGCAAAAAGGAATGTGTGGATTGAAAGAAGGGGAAAAATAGAAGATTTTCTTCATTTATATTCCTCTTGTCTTCAATATAAGACATACTTTATAGTACAATTTATACCAAAATGAGTTTTATATTAAAGGATTGGAGGGAGTATTAATTATAAGATTGTTTAAAAACTAAATTCAAGAAAATATAAATCAAACGCATTTTATTCCTTTTCGTTTTCCGCCATTCTCTGTCAATCCAAAAATGCCCTAAAGTTCCATCACATGCCCATTCGCTCAACAGCACGTCGGTTTTACCAGTCAATTCCTAACGTCCAACCTACAAAGCTAAGCCAGAATTGTTCTTTGACATATAATCTATGGCGATTTGAAAATATAAAATTGTAGTAATAATCCTAATTAATGACAGATAATTACATTTTACTACCAAGTGACTTTATAGTCTCATGAATGAATAGTGAACAACGATGACTGGTTATGTAAACTTCTTCTTCCTTATCTGATTTGAAATGCAAGCTACCTTTGAAACTTATTTGTCATTATATATTGAAAACATCGATCAAAATGGTCCCAATAAAACAAAATGTAAATATTTGTGTGGATTAAATTAATTTAAGCTTATCTAAATATCAAGCTAGCTAGCTAGCTAGTCGAATTTATCAAAGTTAAGGTGGTTTTTTCTTTTTGCACGTGGATCATATTAATGTATAAAGCCGCAAAATGATGCTTGCACGCATAAGATAGCATGGAGGCATATCTAATCCAAAATTGTCATAAGTGTTATTTTTTTTCTTTTCTAAATTCTGCTTTCAAACAAAATAGCAATTAAGTTATCTGCAGTTAAATTTTGGTTTAATTTTTTCCCCGGGATCAAGAATATATTTTTTTCAAATTTATTAGAAGTACTAATTTAATGTATTTCTTCTCTAAATGTAACTCGTCGATTTTCTTATGGGGCCTTCAACTTTTGGAAGTTTATTCACTATTTTCCTGCGCAAACGTTGGACTCGAAATAAATTTTGGCTATTCAAAGCTAGAAAAATAAGCTTCTAAAATAATATTGGTAAAGTCTTGAAGGATTTTTGCGTTCGAGCGCTGGCACAAGAAGATGTAGAGAATTTAGATTTTAGACTATAAATCAATCAACATATATTAAAAAAATTATAATTCTAATACTATTTGTAAAACAATGTTATGCTTCTTAATATCATTTTTAAAATTTGTCTTTTAATAATTAAAAAAATTGCTAGTTTATTTTGTCCATATACTTAAAACATACTTATGTACCACTAATTAATAAGAACAAGTGAATTTTAAAGAGTTCATAATATTAATGACAAGAGTTTGTTATAAGATAAATTATATGTAAAAATCCACCAACTTTAATTTCATCGGAAACAAGCGCCTTAACTACTATATGAAATTGCTACTTAATTAGTTTTTTCCGTTAAAGATTTATCTTTATAAAACGTCTTTCCCCTCAATATAATGGTTCTCCAAATATATATATAAAGCTTCTCAATTTAATCTTGCAGAATAATTTCCACGTACAATGCAAAAACGCTATTTTGCATAATTATTAACTTATATTTCAATGCATCAATTGATAGGCAATACATACATACATATATATATATAGCCTATAAAATAGCCTGAATTATCAATCACAAGCGTTGGTCTTAATAAAAAGAGGTATGGTGATTTAAGATAATATTTAAACCCATCCCAGTCAAACAGTAACTATTTTTGCAAAATCAAATAGTTAAGACAGATGACTAATTAGCTTAAAATTAAAAGCTAGCATTAGTCTAATGATGAGGTTAAATGACATCCAAGCAAAACATGCACAGACGTGGCCAAAGCAGGTACCAACCATATTAACCAAGAAAACTCTAATTACTTTTGTCATTTTAACTCTTTTGACTCATTTTGGCACGATGTGATCTGAGTGACCAGGAAATTAGTGTAAGAGAAATGAAATTACAATAATATGCAATAATTAATGCTCCAAAAATGCAATGTACTTATAAATTTTGTGTCATTTTCATATCTTAAAGGGTACACTAAATCTGACGATAGAACAAAGGGTGATTTGGTGAGTCATCTAATAAGAGAGCTTAAGAAAGGCAATCAGGGTTATGGAAGTGGCATGGCTTTGCTTAGCCCTAAACAGAAAAATGAGAGAAATTTGCGAGTTAGTGTTGCTTTCACAATTTTAAAGTCAATTAATTATTTTTAATATAACATTGTTTGCAAATGCAACTCACTTGCCTCTTTTTGAAACAAGACATTTCACTATTAGTTCATCAGAGCAAGCTACACCACAATCATGAGATTGAACTATTGGTGCATGTCACCAAAATATATAATCTTTTGTGCTGATTATAATTTTTTCAGTGAATTATTTAATTTTTAAATTAAAATTGATATATTAAACTACTTATTATAAAGGTATCATGATGGCGAGTATGAATTGGGATTAGTCATATGATAGGACAAAAGTTGAAGGAAACTAGTAAGTTCGTATGCGATAGGACAAAATTTATGCCTGATGTATGTTAGTAAAGAAAGACTGATTGCATCAAGATTAACAATTATAATTTTTCACTTAGTAATATTGTTAATATTGCATATATAAGGCAAAAAAAAGTTAGAGTAAGCTCACTTGATTGGTTTGATCATGCGGATCATCGCAAAATAGTTTCATTAAAATTGTAATATTAGATTGTTAGAGATATATTAAAAGTTGATTTAGCACGACGATCAAATTAAGAGATAATGAACTTATTAGATGACAACGTTTTTTACTTGGTTTCAGAGCCTTAATTTGCAAAGAACCAAAAACCGGACCGGACACTAAACCGGTTGAGGTAATGGTTCAAGGGTTAATGGGTCAGATCGAGGTCAACTCGGAATCAAACTGGTCATATTAAAATAATATAATTTAATTAAAAATGACAAAATATAACAATACTAATAATTACTAACAAAAAATATAAAGAAATACAATAAGAATTTGATTGTAATAATAATAAAGTACAACAATATTGAGAATTTTGATCTTTATAATTTTTCAATAACTAAAATTAATAGTTATTGATACCAAACTCATCATCAAAATTCATTTAAATCTATAATAATTGAGATATTAGGAGCTAAATGAGAAAAAATAAGATAAATATCAATATATTTATTTAAACCAGTTCATTATCGGTTTTCACCGGTTCACACCGGTTTGACCGGTTCAATCCGATTTGAACCGGTTCCCGGTTTAGCCTATGAACCAGACCGGACCACTGACCGGTTCACCGGTTGAACTAGCCGGTCCAGTCTGGTTTTTTTTACACTGTTAATTTGTTTCCCCCTTAGTCCCTTTTCTAGCTCTGGCTTGGTTAATTGGGCGTCTAAGCATTAAAACCTTAATTTTATTTGTGTCGTGTTTTAGTTAATAATATGTATGTAAAGGGGCGTTTAGTTGTAGATCTTGATGAATAATTAAAATAAAATTTGTGTTAGGGTCCAATCCTGCTTACCTGATAAATTAAGACCTATAGATATAGAGTTTCTTAGCAATTGTAATATTATGTAGCACAATTATATTGAGGTTTTAAAAATGGACATTTCAAAACTCTTTCTTCTAGAAGATAGCCTAATTATACCTTGTTCCCTCTAATTGTGTGTGCATGTGTAATCATGATCATTGTTTTAGAATAAATTTAGCACTTCGAGAAAAAAAGACTTAGCTAACAACCTATTATAGACACTATCTAGTCATGTTAGCATAAGCTCCAAGAAATAACGCGCATGCATCCAATTATTATTAATTAGTTTATATATACTATGTTAAAAATAAACTTGATCAGCGCTTATTTTTAATATTAAAGTTAATGTTTTTCAAAGCACTAATTGTATAACCACTTGTAATTAAAAGGAATTGACGTCCCCTCTTGAAGGCAACCATGTTTGATTGTCGGGTAGTAAATATGGACACATTTTAGTAAGAATTTAAACACTGACTTGTCACTTCTTCCATTAGATCTAACTTTCATTAGTGAAATAATGAAGAGTTGAAAAATGAGAAGTTACAATTACAAAGTACAAACACGTCAACTGAGGTCTAATGTTTTGAGAAGGAAAAAAAAAACATAGTTTGTTGTTGGACTTCTTACAAATGTTAGAATGTTTTCAGCCCAACTTCAAGCCCAGCCCAGATGATAACGCCTTGCAGCCCCATGCTTTTCCTCCGGGCTTCATAAATCTATTCAATTGGTTAAATATGATGTCGTTCGGGATCTTTATTTTTTGCGGACAAATGAACGAGGATATTTAATTGAGCGTGTATTTGAAGCTAAATTTGCGATTTGAAATTCCAGTCCAAATTATAATCACATTAAATAAATGACGTTAATTCACAGCAACATAATGATAAAAACATACTAATATGTTACTAGTAGTAATTTCATTACTATTGTTATAGAGTTTACCACCAATGTTTTAAAAGCCGGACCGGAAGTCGAACCGGAAAGATCAACGGGTCATGGTTCAATCGGTCGGACCGGTCGAACCGTTTGGTCGGACCGGTGATGCAATAATTAATTTAAAACAATATTATATACATATAATTAATATATATGAAAAAATTAAATTATTAAATAATTTAGAAATGTATTTAAATGATCCAAAAGTATAATAAAATCATTGAAAATGACTAAAACCTTATATATATATTTATATTTATGTATGTTTAAAATATTAATAATATTAAAAATTATTAATTTATTCAAATCAAAAATTATTTTAAAAGATAGAGCAAACATCAAAACAAAAAGACTAGTGATTGAAAATTTAATATCACAATATGTGAAATTTTCAATAAGATAATACTATATGGTTATAAATAGTCTAAAAATATGTTAGGATATTGGAGGGGGTCAATTTTTTTTTATTTTTTAGTATTTTTGTTCGTCAGACTAAAAAACTGTCCGGTTTTCTGAAAACCGTTCCGGTTCCCGGTCTAATTCCGGTTTCCGGCTTAATGGCGGCTCAACTCCGGTCCAATCCGGTTCAACTACATAAACGGTTTTTCAGTCCAAACCGAGCCGTTAACGGGTCCGGCTGACGGTTCAACCGGTCCGACCGTCCGGTCCGGTCCGGTTTTTAAATCATTGTTTACCACGCAGCTTCTAAATTTTAACATGAAAACTTCTATTAACATGCAACATCGATAGGTAGACTTTTTCATTACTGAAGCTCCTTTGAAAAGTCTGCAAAAATCTACAGAGAAAATTAATAGAACAAAATAACGCAACGTCCTTTGGTTTGGAAGGTGTTAACAATTTTCAAGAACTGTTGTTACTTAAAAAGCGTCAATTATCTTATTCATTCTCGTCGTCGTCCTCATCTTCTTCTTAATCATGTGAGCCAGATTTGCGACTACTGAAACAAATATTTGACATAACGAAGTACAATATATGAATAATGGTGGCTGAGTGTTTCTACTAGATTCAGCCAAAAATTGAAAAACCTAACTAAAATCATTTTTCAGATTGAACGTTCCAAACTTATTGCTTCTTATCTTAGTCTTCCACTAAAATGATTCATTGAATATCTCCGATTCCCTACTTTCTTTCTCCTCCATTGCTAAAAAACGAGGACCAAAATTTTCACGCCTTCCACGTTCTGGAATCTCAACTCAATGCTAATCTGCCAAATGTTAGCCCGAATCACCCCCCCCCCCAATTATTTACACCAACTGAAAATGAAATCTATTCAGTGTTGAGATCCGAACCCAATCGCCTGACCCGGGTATCTGAATCCATATGGGTCCATAGAGTTCGAGAATCCCATTCCCACGTTCGAATTCGGCTGAAAGTACACGCCGGAATTCCCGACCCGGTTCCTCGCCCCGCTTTGAACCTCTTCCTCCATTGAGTTCCCAAGCTTCTCCACCGGTGCCGGCGTTGTCAACCCCGTCTGGCAGAGCTGAGAGACCGAAGGGACGTAAAGGTCATTTCCCCGGTTGTAATTCACCATCCCCTGAGCCTGACTTCCGGGAACGAAGTCGGGTGCTGAGTTAAGTACCGCCGGGTTAGCCCAGTCCCCAAGATTTCCGGCGCCAAGGTTATGGAAATTGAGCTTCTCGTCTTCTGGTAGCGCCTTGAGCGAGTTCATACGCGGCAGGGTGAAGCTTCGGTCCTCGATCTCCGGCAATGATTCGAGCATGTCGTCCAAGTGGGACGATGACGACGGAGAAGACCCGTTGCTGTAGCTGTATTCTTTGCTCGAAACGCTTGAAAGCATATTCTTCTCGGCACTCGAGTTCTTCTTATAAATTCGACACAGAACCCAATCATCAAGCTGCATCGTCACAAAATCCAACAGGAATAAGAAACGTTTCAATAAAAGAAAACAGAGTATTCTCTGCCAAAAAACAGAGCATGTAATTATGCGAAAAGATTGTACCTGGAGCTACCATTCTTCCTTGAATTGTCGAGAAGGCGATACTCGTGCATGATCCAATTGGTTTTGGTGCCTTTGGGTGCTTTTCCTACGTAGAAAACGAGAGCTTTCTTTATGCCAACCTTCCGGCCTTCGGTGGTAATGATCTTATCCGTTCCGGTGGCTTTCCAGTATCCAGAACCAGCAACCCTATTGGGTCGAGACCCGTTAGGGTACTTTCGGTCTCTGGGGCTGAAAAAATACCATTCTTTCTCACCGAAAATCGCTTTGCCTGCGTAATTAGCACCAAATACATTCAATTTAGCAAAAAGAATAATCAGAACAACAACAGATTCGTTCAAAGATAAGGGAATAGGTAATTACTCGGTAGACCCAGGGATCGAACTTATACAAGTCGATCTCACCAATAATTTGCAGAGAGAAATGGTGGCCAGCTACTTTCCGGCATAGATACTGACTAGAAGCTCCTCGTCGGTAGGGAAAAACCGAAAACCCGGGGCAAACTCAGTTGGGCACGCGGGTCGGTCGCTGGAACTCCCATTCTCACACATACACGATGAAGATGATCGAAGGAGAAGAAGCTCGAACTCTTCAGAATATTTTTTTCCCCTTTTATTTCTTTGATCAAATAATACGAAGGATGTGCCGATGTGGTCGTTATTTATACAGGGACACACCCACCGAGATAAGTACGGTGATCTTTGTCTCACTCCCGTAAGTGAGCCCCACACCAGTTATAAGCTAGTCATAGCTCGACACGTACCCCAATTCCAAAAGTACGACGCCACCATGTGACCGACCTTATCTGATACGACGATTTACGGCGGTTCAATGCACATACTACTACCTGTCAAGGACACAATGGTGAATTTCCCCTTATCTCAGCTATTAAGCCAATTACCCTGCC
This sequence comes from Neltuma alba, assembly GCF_004799145.2. Lineage (NCBI taxonomy): Eukaryota > Viridiplantae > Streptophyta > Magnoliopsida > Fabales > Fabaceae > Neltuma > Neltuma alba. The sequence goes on along the minus strand of NW_021634115.1, from coordinate 11,673 downwards.
ATACCCGTCTGAGATCATGCCACGTCAGAAAAGGCTATAGTTTGTATTGAAAATGAATGAAGAAAAAGAGCGAGTGATAGGTTAGCGTGGACACGTGTCGGTGGGAGGGGAGGGTTCTAGAAGGTTTAAAGAGGCCCCGCCTGTGGTTTGGGAAATTCGTTTTTCACGCATGGGTTTGAAGCACGTCGGCACCGAGGAAGGGCACGTGTCCAGGGGAGAGAAGGAGAGTTAGGCCGGAGGTATGGAAAGAGCATGGGGCTGGTGGGGTGGGAGCATATTTTGGTGACACGTAGCAGATAAAGTACACTTTTTTGGCTCTTTTTTCTTCTTTTTGGCGTAATAATCCCTTTCTTTTATAAGCTGATTAGGGTTTCTTTCACTCATCAACCTCCAACGAGAAGGCTACAAGTATGACGATGCATTGAAGTATTAATTAATTAATAATTGTGTTATTTAAGTTTGGAAATTCTTTCTCTAAAACATCATTATTTATAAAAGAGAGAAGGTATAAGAAGGAGAATAAGAAAATTATTATAATAAAAAAATTATGAAAGAAAAAAATGTGTAATAACGAGAAATAATGCTTGGAAAATGAGATAATAAACATTGAATATTAAACTAAGTAATTGATTAGGATAACAAAAGAAATTTGCTAAAAAAAAGTTAAGACAATTCATAAGTATTACTTATATTTAAGAAAAAAAAGAAAATAATAGTATTACTTATAGAGAAGGACGTAAGGAATATTATAATAAAAAATACATGGCTTTAATTTTTCTTGGCAGAAAAAAATCCTCGGCTTTGTTAAATAACGATACGCAGTAAATTCAATTAAAAATGGGTCCATTTAGAAGTGATTACTCTTATACTTCTACGAGATTTTATAATTAGGACCAAATAAAAAGTCAAATTGGGTCTTATAATAAGGACCGGAGGAGTATTTCTTAAGGTAAGATCCCACCTTTTTTTAATAGTCTAATGCAATTGGTGCTTCAAAAAAACTATACTCTTCCGGTCCTTAACATATGACCCAATTGTTGAGTTGGTATTAGTCATAAATATAAGACTCATTTCTCATATTTATTAATTTTTTTCTAAATTATCTTTATGGATACTCCCTTAAGCATAATCAAGTAGAAAAGGAAGAAAAAGTATTAAGAAAGATGATTATGATATTTTAGAAAAAACGTGTCACATTTCTTATAATTAACTAACTTATCTAACTTCTTTAATCTAATCAAATTAGTTAAATGGGTCTTATATTAAAGACCGGAGGAGTATATCACAAATTATTAAGAGAGATTAACTATAAATAACTACTCCTCCGGTCCTTAATATATGACCCAATTTTTGAGTTGGTTTTGGTCCTAAATATAAGACCCATTTCTCATATTTATCAATTTTCTCTAAATTACCCTTATGGATATTCCATCAACCATGATCAAATAGAAGAAGGAGATAAGGTATTAAGAAAGATGATTATGATATTTTAGGAAAAATGTGTCATTTTTCTTATAATTAACTAACTTACCTAACTTTCTTAATCTAATCAAATTAGTTAAATGGATCTTATATTAAGGATCGGAAGAGCACTTTGAGAACACTAATTACGAGAGGGAGTAGCCGATTCATGAGTTAGAAAGCATCTTTTTAAGTATTGAGTTGATTCAAGTTAATTCTTCCAACTTCCGAGCCAATTCTCCAAAATGCTCTTTTGTTTTTTTGGGCAAAAAATGCAAAATATTTGTATAATTAAAAATAATTTTATTTTATGTTTTCTACGCGGAAAGAGCATATACCAAGGGACCTTACGAGAGCTTGGTGTTAGCCGAAAGATAAGGAGGTGACGTGGCCTGGCAAGGTCAATAATTTGGAGGGGTGTAAAGAACGGGATTGTTCTGCTCTGATAGCTGACGTTTCAAAAAAAGAGCCCCAAAGATATAGGCGTGCCTTTTTTTCGGTCAAAATCCACATTCAAAAGGTACTCCAAAATAAATAATAAGCCGTACGAAATTGGAACGTGGAAGATTTATGATTACCCAGAATAGGATTTATCTCTCTATTTAATTCATTACGTGGCCATGTGATAATTCTTTTAATGCAAATATAGTCTTGGGGCTGCTTGAATCAAAACTCTCAGTTTTTTAACCCAAAAAAATATAGTTTCCGCAATTTTAGTCAACTTTTATGTATTAATGTACTTATTATCATTAAATATTATTATTTCACTGGCATTGCGTTGTTATTACATCAACTCATGTCATTAATATAATCCATTCTTTTCGGGAGCATATATGTTGAAATCACATTATTGATGTATAAGTATTCCATTCGTGAGTCCGTACTAAAATTATCTGTAAGTAACGACTTTTGAGGTGGAAGCTGGGATATTTGTCTTGTCGTGTTTTTTTTTTTTTTCTTCTTGGTAAAAATATCTTGTCCTGGTTTGTGCCATGAGATCCAACTAATCATGTGAACGCACAAATAAATACTACTTTTTTGAATTCTTACTAAAAAGTTGCCGAATTAACGAGGGGAGAAGATTAAAAATAAATATAACATGATTTAGGTAAAATATCCCAATATAACATTGAATTATATGCTTGTCCGATTCTTAATATAATACCTAATTAAAGAGTTAATATTGGTTTTATATAGAAAGTCTATTTCACAAATTTATCAATTTTTTTCAAATTAACTCTATTGATATTGTCTCATAATAATTAAGTAGGAGAGAGAGAGAAAAAGAATTACAATGATGTTTGAGGAGTTTCAGAAAAAAAAAACATTAACTAATTCAATTAACATATTAATCTATTCAAACTAATTATTAGTTCTTATATCAATGACCAGAAGAATATTAGTTTATAAGTTAGATAAATTAATTTGGAGAAATTATAAATACAGAAAATAAAATGAACTAATGTATTATATGTAATATTAAAAAATTAATTAATTAATTAATTTCTATATTTAGAGCATTTAAGGGTACTCCTACCTAAACGAGGATTTGAAGGTGAAGGAGAAGCGTTGACGCCAAGTGGGGGAATTTGGAGGGGAAGAAGAGGTTGAGTTAGATGGGCTCCGATCAATTTGGGAAAACAGTGTGATGCGACGACACCTGTCCTTCGTTTCGTCCTTGAGTTTTTTTTTTTTTTGGATTTAATGGTTCGTTGTTCTTATCCTTGACCCAAAGCCTCGTCATCCCTCGACAATCGTATCACTATTCACTATGATCGGAAAGGATCAGCCACTAATGTTGTTCAAAATAAAAATTATTTTTCCATATTTAAAATCACTAATTTTATACGAAGGAAACATGGTTAAAAAAATTGCATCAAAATGATCTTAAAAAAATATATTTAACAATAACGGCATCTATTTTGTCGGAATCTATTTCTAAATTTGCTAAAATATTAGTTTTTTCTCTCTCTTTTTTTTTTCCTTTCAATTTGATCAAAGATTTTCTCCAAGGGCTTGGGGGCATAAAAGGCTTTTGCCTCTCCCAAATTCCAATAAGTACACTTCTCAAAATTTAAATTGGTGTTTTCTTTCTTATAGAGAGGTGATGCTACTTACTACTTCAATTAATAGTTTGTAAGTAAATACTAGCTTGTTCTAATTAATTTGACTTTGCTGCAAGGAGATTCTAATTATTCTTTTCGATGTTTATAAGAAAAAAAACTACTACCTTCTTTTCTTAATATAAGAGTTAGTTGATTAATTTAAGTAAATTAAAAAAATTAGTTATTTGTAATAATTAAGTGTTGTCTTTTCTAAAATATATCTACTAATCAAATATATTGGCTAAAATTATTATCATTACGAAGACTATCTTAAAAAAATAGATAAATATAAGAGACAAAATAGATTGAGATTTTATATTTAAAATTAGGGAAAACCATATTGGAGGTATTTATACTTTTTTTTCAATTTTCAATTTGGTACCTATGTGTTTTTTGTTCTTAACTAAATCTTTAATTTTGCTCTATTAACATCATTAATCCTTATGTAGAGACTAAAAATATCAATAGAACAAAGTTACAAGAACTAATGTTGCTAAAAAGATAAAATTAAATGTTTAATTAAAAGGAAAAAAACATATAGGTACCAAATTAAAAATTGAGAGAAAGTATAAGTACCTTCAATATGGTTTCTCCTTAAAATTAAAATAAAAATCAAATGAGTTCTTATATTAAATATCAGAAGTCATATTTGACATGATAAACTTATGGAACTCGTGAGGGTGGGCTGAGCCGTCGTTGCCAGGCTTTAGATTTCGAATTTGCCTTTGTTTCTTGGATTGGGGTGGGGGATGGATTCTCCGGTTGAACTTTTGCTGTATCTGTTTTTTATAAGCAAAAAAAAAAAAACTTTGACCTTTTATTTTGGCCAGAAAGAAAAAAATTCTTTGAATAGAAGGCGCAGACATATGAAGCCTCGGAGAGTCACCGAATTCAAGTTCGATTTGCTTTTTCCGTTCTTAACTTCACATGTTCACCGAAATTCGCCGCCACAAAGCCGGAGGCGCTGAAATATTCGGTCATCACAATTTACTTTCTTCACTCACGCTACAAACCAGATTTTATATTTAAAATAAAAGAAAATATAATTTTAATTCATTTTGTCTTATTTATCATTTTTTAAAATTAATTTATTTACTTCATAAACTAATATACAATCTAATATTACATAAAAATATCGATCTAATTATATTTGTTTTATTATAATTTATTTATTTATTTAATTTTATTAATCTTTTCAAATTAATTAAGTGACTTTTACCAATCAAGGACTATATATGTGTGTATTCTAAGTAATGTTTTTGTAACCTCACCACTTACTGACTAAAACTAATCATGATAGAAAAGATTAAAATTAGTAAATATACCCTATCATGGTTATTTAGAAATAATCACATTAGTAAGGGGCTAATTATGATAGAAAGACATTCGGCTCCAATTAAAGCTATCATAATTAGAAAAGAAATAACATGTATCAATAATCAACAATACTATCACATAGCACGTCTACACGCAAACATTATTAGGAGAAATTAGTCATAGTTAACATGGTTATAAAACAACACGCCCTCAAATGATAAATTATAATAACAATTTAGGTTTGACTATTTTAGTCAATACTAACAACAACTAAACCTGCAGAAATTGCCATTATCACATCATGGATCCATAATAATTCAATCACATGCAACCTAAGGGCCTCAGGCCCACTACCAGCACTCCAATCTAATGTCAGACAAAATAAACAAAAAATAAAAGGTATAATACATTCATTAAGATAAACGATATAAAAATATAAGAAGGTAAAATAAATCCCCAAATGATTGCAGTCATGCTAGGGTGTGTGATAGGTAGGGATTTGACCGTTGAATTTAATTTGCTGTTTATCATGTTACTATCCTCCAAATTATAGCTCAATCTAACGGTGAACGAATTTAAAAATGCTAATTTACTATTTAGGACTCTAGCTGCTAAATCTAAAAAAAAGAAGAAAAAGTTAAAAACGTACCTAATAACTTATAACTCGGAGATCAAAATGATGATCTAACCATTGAAACTAACGATTTGGATGTCCCGAATGGGCTGACCAAATTTTAGTCCAATCCAACGGTTAATAAACTCAAAACTAATACTTTTCTGAGACTACCTCAAAATGTGTGAAAATTATATGCTTACTTCAAGCTCCACCTACTATCTTCTATATATAGACTCCTTAAGCTCTTTTCCTCTAATGATTAGTCGATGTGGGACTTCTATACCATAGTATAATTTTCTAGAATATCATCCACACACACTCACATACTCACACACAAAAACATTATTAAAATAATAATTTGCCTATGTCTAAATTTTATTAACTTAATATTAAAATATATTTATTTATAAATTTAATTAAATACTAGATATAAAAATACGGATGTTACACTTTTCTTTGCAGCCAGCCACATAGTAAAATGGGGCTTTGAGCAAATCTACTCCCGTGACTATGAAGCCAATATATTATAAAGTGTAGCCAAAATATAGATGAAATTTTTTTAAAAAACAAATAGATGTTCATCGTGACAGGCCTGGCCAATAGGGGTGAGTTGCTTAACTTGCACGGATAAATGGTATGTCTGATGAATATTTGAAGAGAAAAGCTAGAAATATCTAATATAGTTGAACACGCTGAACACGCGGGTTAAAAATTAAAAGGAAAAAAAATTGTGAGGAAGCACTTTATTATCTTCATATCTCGTGAAGAGGCGTGAGGCATCTAAGTTTTGCATATAAATTATATTACCTTCGTTTATAAATATAAAGTCTATTTTGTAATATAATTTAGATTACAAATTAAATATTATATTTAATATTGGATTGGTATGTGTGTAAACAAATCCGACCACTGAAAATAGGTTCAATTCTGCATATAGCGATATGCTCCTCCGGTTTTTAATATAGAACCTAATTATTAAGTTAATTTTGATCTTAAATATATGACATATTTTTTATATTTATCAATTTTTTCTAAATTACCGAATACTTTCTCAACTATAATCAAGTAAGTGAGGAAGAAAGGATATTAAGAAATATGATTATGGTATTTTAGGAAAAACATATCATATTTTTTATAATTAACTAATTTACTTAACTTTTTTAATTTTATTAAATTAGTTTAAAAAGTCTTATATTAAAGACCAGATGAGTAGTTTGTAAAGTTTATTTTTTCACGCATGAAGACTGCCAACTTTAGACGCGTGCACATGTTTCTTTAAGTAAAGCTTTTCTCAAAAATATTTTTTTATCAAACTTTTCCCAAAATATTGGACAATATCAACGCACGTATGCAAAACAAAAAAATAAAAACAACTTTCATTTGCCAGTATTATTTGTTTTTCAAGGGTCAAACTGATAATAATATGCAGAGCGACTTATTTTTATAATATTATCATCTGCCTTTAATCAACCAAACATTGAGGAAAATCCCAAAAGATTATATGCCAAGCAGGCAAGTAGATTAAAATATTTCCACTTTAGTTTGTTTATCCGAGGAGGATATACTTCACAGAATTCAGTTTGAGTGCTTGATGGAAATAAACTGATTTGGTCCTTTTCTTTTCTTATGTAAAATTTATTGATATGCTGTGGTGATATAGTTCATTTTCTTTGTTTTTTTTTCCCCAGTCCTGACAGGTGATAACTCAATGTGTTTGTAGAATCCCGAAATTAACAGTAATTCTAGACCAGGTCAGTCAGAGCTATTTTCAATTTTTGTAGTTTTTTTTTAAGTAATTGTAAACGCACCAAAAAATGTCAGAGAAGATTACTGAAAATTTTTCCACTGCAAAATCTGTTGTTTAAAAATACCTAAAATTTATTTAAGAACTCATATACAGCTTATATAGAACTATTTGTAAGATGAGATGTTGCATATGGTTAAAGAAGGATTATACCCATCGAAAATAAGCTGCACTCATTCAAGAAATTAAGTCTCTAAGTATTTCTGGCCAGTAAATTTTATAATAATGAATTTTTCACAATTTTCTCAAAACATAAGATTTGAACCCCATTGTGCTAATTCTATGAATAATTATTGTTTTGACGCTTAATTCAATAACAACACATTATTAAACAACAAATGTTTGGGCGAGTTGGATCCCAATCAAAGTTCAAACTTCAAAGAGCTCTTATAAATATGTTTATAAATCATTTACTAATAAGGTTGTACATTTGCAGTGAGATCTGAACTCAGGAATTATTCATTATGAGTTAACTTCGTGTGTGCTCTGTTCGCCGCCCCAGCTCTCTTGTGTGTGTTCCGCGGATGAAGAAGATGAATAATTGAATATTAGGTTGGGTGTTTTGCTCCCCTTTTTTTTTAATTATTTTTTTATTATATTTTTTTCTTTTTTTTCTTTTTTCTTTTTTCTTTAAATTTTCATTTTTATTTTTAAATCTTCCAAAAACCTGCAAACAAAATTCAAGGATAAGGTAGCATTAATTGTCCTAAAAAATCAATTAGTCACAATTAAACCAAAATATGACAATTTTACCCCTAAAAAATATATAATTCAAAATAAAACATATTAAATCAATTAATAAATCAATTAAGGTCAAAAGGGACTAATTAAGTTGACAAAACCCATATAAAAGATATCAAAATATATAAAAATAATTGAGTTTGTCAAACGCGTGCACATGTTTCTTTTAAGTAAAGCCTTTCTCAAAAATATTTTTTTTTAATCAAACTTTTCCCAAAATATTGGACAATATCAACGCACGTATGCAAAACAAAAAAATAAAAACAACTTTGATTTGCCAGTATTATTTGTTTTTCAAGGGTCAAGCTGATAATAATAGGCAGAAGCGACTTATTTTTATAATATTATCATCTGCCTTTAATCAACGAAACATTGAGGAAAAAACCCAAAAGATTATATGCCAGGTAGGCAAGTAGATTAAAATATTTCCACTTTAGTTTGTTTATTGATATGTTGTAGCGATATAGTTCATTTCTTTGTTTTTTTTTTCCAGTCCTGACAAGTGATAACTCGATGTGTTTATAGAATCCAAAAAATTAACAGTAATTCTAGACCAGCTAATGACTTTCTTTTATTACGTACGGTCAGTCAGAGCTATTTTCAATGTTTGTAGTTTTTTCTAAGTAATTGTAAACGTACCAAAAAATATTAGAAAAGATTACTGAAAATTTTTCCACTGCAAAGTTTGTTGTTTTAAAATATTTAAAATTTATTTAACAACTCATATGCAACTTACAAAATGAGATGTTGCACAATGCACATGGTTAAAGAAGGATTGTACCCATTGAAAATAAGCTGCACTCACTCAACAAATTGAGTCTTTGGGTATTTCTGGCCAATAAATTTTATAATAATGAATTTTTCACAATTTTCTCAAAACATAAGATTTGAACCCCATTGTGCTAATTCTATGAATAATTATTATTTTGACGCTTAATTCAATAACAACAAATATTATTAATATAAATAGGTTGTAAGATAAAAATTAATAAAAGATTTTATTTCTGTTTAAACAACAAACGTTTGGGCGAGTTGGATCTCAATGAAAGTTCAAAGAGCTCTTATAAACATGCTTATAAATCATTTACTAATAAGATTATACATTTGCAGTAAGATCCGAAAGGGATATATAATTAATTCATAGGTGACCCACATGATGACTGGGGACCTCAGCATCAATTCATCCAGCCCCTCCAGGAGTACATCTCACTGTTAATTAAAAGCACCGACTTTATTAATTCATACTTTGAATGAATTTGAATAACGCACGAGCAGTTTGACAATCTTCTACCTAACATGTTCAATTTCAAGTCAACTATCAGCTTGTTTGGTAAGACGTTTTGGAGGAGAAAAAATAACTTGTAAGTATGATAAGCCAATTTGTAAATTTGAAAGCTATTTGTTTTTTTTGTCAATCTAACTTATGGGTCAAAAGCTGATTTTTTTTAAAAATACGTTTGTAAAAGTACTTAAAACTTATTTATGATTTTTGTAAAAGTAGTTTTTTGAAATTAAAAGGCAGATTAAAAATAAGTTACTTTTTCTACTGCTAATTGAAATAAACTATATGTAATCACTATATCATGCGAATGCCTTTAGCTTCACTGGTTTAAGCATGTATAGTGGAAAGCGGAAACCTGAAATCATCAAAATTCAATCATCATCATCATAAAAATATAAAATTTAAAGGAATTACATCATGGAAAATCTATAAACAGCAGGATAACTGTTTTTTGGGGGTTCCAAGAATGTTTTATTATTTGAATTTAAACATTCTAATGTTTTGTTGTCGTGGCTCGGCCCAAGTTGATATAGGGCGGACAAGATCGAGCTAGATTGATACCGGGATTGGGTTGGCCCACCTCCAAAAAATATTTATTAATAAAATAAAAATAAAAATTAATTCTATTTATTGATCAAGTTTCGGAAGCAATATTATGCAGAATTGTGAATACTCAATAATTATATGTACTAATATTAATTCCGAATAAGCCTCAAAAATATTGAAATAAAAATATATACAAATATATTTGCTGAGACGGACCAAACCCCAACCCAGCATATTCACAGGCCAGTTATTTTTCACAAAAATTTTCACTTTCCAGCCTGGCCCAATTTATAAATTTTATACAATAAAAACTAATGTTATAGAAGAATTAATGCTTTGGTATTGGTAATTTTTCTACCATTTTGAGTTTTGGCCCAAAACGCTCTCTCAGGCCGCAGAAAATGTCCAAGTTCATCGTCTCACGTAACTCTGGTTCACAGAACAGAATCAGAAAGGGAAGTCTAACTCAATTTCTTTGTGACCCCAATCCTCATAAGAGCAGCATAAGCCAAAAGTCTATAAGCTACCAGCATTACCCCTAAAGCCAGTGCAGCCACAATTTGGCCTTCCAAACCAACCCCCATCTGCTTTATAGAAGGGAAATCTGCAACCAAACACTGCCCTTCAGAACAAGGGTACGTGTCCCTAACACCATACTGGGACCCCACAAAGAGCTTGAAAGTGTAATGACTGATAGACACGTACTTGATCCAAGCTATAAACTTTGGCACATTTTGAACGAAGAACCCACCAGCCAGCATGAAGCAGAGCATGATGACAGAGCAGTGTGGTTGCTGTTTCTGATCCATGAGCAAAGCACCTAAGGCTAGGCCTAGGCCTTGTGAGACCAGGACAGCGAACAAGAGACTAAGGAGAGTGAAGAAGAAGCTTAAGAGGCGGGTTTTAGGCTTGCCATCCAGTAAGTGATGGTAAGGAAGATCGTGGGAAGAACTAGCTCCATTGGAAGATCACCCACGATTCTTGACATGAAGTATGAAGAGAGTCTGTAAGTTCCGGAAGATCGTTCTTTCTGAAGCATCATTCTTTCTTGAGGGAAGGTGAAGATGGCATGGAACATAGGGACGAAGCCCCAGAAGCTACAACAAAGAATAGAAGCCCCACCTGCAAATACAACAAGACAGTGTCCTCAAGATCGAATCTTTTGATTCATATTTCTTTGGAACTGAAGAGATGAGAAAGATTGTTAATTACTTGATCCTGCAAGTGTGATATATCAGACTTATACCATAAAAGTCCTGCGATAGTTGCAACTAGGAGTATCTGAGCAATCCTCAGGCCAGAGAAGGATTCATGCCTTCTCTCTTTGACTCCTCTTCTAAGTAACACAAACAATTGCTGGCTCCATGTCGTAGGCCACCTCCCAAATTCTCTGTCTTGAGGCCGATCTTGCTGACTTTGACCAGAGACGCCTCTCTCTTGAAGCTCTGCTTTCATTGAGGCTCAATGCGGGTCGTGTATTCGGATTTCAATTTACTCTTGATTAAAGCATGATGTTCTGTTGATTCATTGGAGTAGGACACCTACAAGAAATTACATAATTGTATATGTATATATCAGGTCAGAAGAAGTTTCAGTGCTAAAACTAAGACAAAAATCAACCATTATTTGTACTGGGATGCTTGGTTTCAATCAGGCCTCGTCCAAGTTCTCTAGTGCCAGGCAAACATGACATACTGGTGTTACCATTAGGCACAATGCACAGTTACAACTGAGATTCATAATGTCTGGGTATACCTAGTACCATCGCTTGAGTTGAACTTATCTCAAAAGATTACTGTAC
>NW_021634114.1:0-33884 GCF_004799145.2 Neltuma alba | reverse complement strand
AAAGCTGTGCCATGCACGCTAGGGCAATTGAACTAGTAAAATTTTATAAATTGACAAATTGTGAAATTGAATTTGATGGAGAAATTTTCAATTTTGATTAGAGAAAATGAACAAATTTGACTGTAATTAATTTATAAAACAATTGCAGATTATACAATTCATCGTATCAATCATGAATATTTATTTGAAAAAAAAAATACAATCATGCAGCTCTGTTAACATCAATTAATCGCGTTCACAAGCCACCTACGAAATTATCTCCAATAAAATGAATTTGTATTATATGTATTTATAATTTCTTTTTTTAAGATAATTAAAAAGTAATTAGTGTGATGTTAAGGTCTTAACCATAATATCAAATTTTATTTTATCAATATGACTTGAAGATAGTTATATAGTTATTACTTTTATGAATGCATAGCATAAGCAAGGTCAATTCTATTCAAATAAATAAAAAATGAAATAATCAATCGATGGTAGAAGAATCAAGTGATGATACTATTTCATTACAATATTATTAAGGTCAGAAGTAAATATTAAAAATCAAATCATTTGTCTTATCAAAATACCTCACCGAATCGGAACTTGGATCTCCCCATTTTTATAAATTATTTTTTCAATGGTTTTAATTCATTACTTTCATTAAAAAAATATCTTAAATAACATCGGATGTCTATATTGAGTGAACAATCAAATTAACTTTCGAACCTCTCTCTATTTTTAACTGATAAAATCACTTTCATCTTAGTCAACTTTTTTTTTACAGTGTAATGTAATCAATTTAAACAATTCAAATTCATTTTGGGGTGTTTGGAATATTCTTTTAAAAATGTTTGTATGGTATTAAAAATAAATATATGAAAAAAAAATTTTTAAAATGCTTATGACGGTCTCAAACACTACTTTTGTCAGAAATGAAAATTATTCTAAAATAATCTTATCTGCATTAGCTGGATGATGGGAGTTTATTTAAAATGATAATCATTCGAGAATCCAAATTCGACAAAGCTACATTCGAATCCCCTCACTTTTTGGGACACAAGCACTCATATTCTCAGGATTTTTTTTTATCATCAATATTATTAATAAAATCATTCACTATTTTGGTATTTTAAAAAAAATTCATATAAAACACTTGATACGCATCTAATATTTGAATGCTTTTCATTATTTTATTCTTGCAATGACAGCGATCAAAGAATATATAATTATGTGTGCGAGAAAGGGATAGCTAGGAAGAATATTATAATTAAAAAACTTTGAAGATATCATTATATTTTTCATATGGTAATATCTAAGAAGAATATAAAAATGTCACCAAAATTACACTATTTTGATAATAAATATTACAGTTTATGTCTTAAATAATTGCATAAATATCTTACATTATTTTTATTTAGCAAATAATTGCATTTATTGTTCGTGATTTATGACTTTATGTTATGAGCAGACCAGTGAAGAATATTGACAGAGACGAAAGAGTAGAGGGAGAGTTACACTCTGATCCCAAGAAAAAAAATTTTAATTATTTTAAATTCTTTTGATTCAAAATTCGTTAACAAGTGGAAAAAGATAAGCAACAAGAATAAATAACAACTTTATATTAATCACTTATTATTAAAAGTTTTTGGTAATTAAATTTTTTAGCACCTCTAAATAATTCTCCCAAAATATAAGATAATTATTTGGGAGAGATAATCACGATGGAATTTACTCCTTCCGTTTGAATTTTATTTTAATCTTAAATATATGATCTCATTCGTTTTATCGCTCATATTTATCTATTTTTTTAAAGATAGTCATTCTAATAATAAAGTTCTAGCCAATAAAATTAATTAGTAATAATATTTTAAAAAAATAATACTTATTTTAATATACTCAAATTAGTTAACTAATTCTTATACTACGTTCGATCCTTAATATAAGATATTGTTTAAATTTTATTTTGGTTATAAATATAAGTCCTTAATCCACTTTGTCTCTCATATTTACTCAATTTTTTCCAAGATAATCCTTCTAATAATTATAGTTCTAGTTAATACATTTAATTAGTAAGGATATTTTAAAAAAATAACATCTATTTAGAACAAATAACTAATTTAATTTATTTTATTAATCTCTTCAAATTAGTCAACTCATTGTTATAATTAGTACTGGAAGTAGTATTTAGGACGGAGATTGTATTTATTTACTATATTTATGAGAATATTTTAAAATATGGATGAGTGACAGTGAGTGAGTTTCATAACTGGATACTGTTTGGTGGTCAACGGTGCGTTTTGGATTGGACGGCGATTGGACTTTTCCCTTCTTCTTTTTTTCTAATTAGGAATTTCTCCCTTTTGCTTTTGATGTGACCCTCCACGCGCCTCCTTTTTGCGTGTCCACCCCCCACCTCTCTCTCTGTTTTTTTTCCCCAAAGCAGTGACAAAAATATCAAAAGATATTTATCATGTTATTTGTTATGAAAAATGAGAAAAGTACAAAGATTGAGATGAGGGAGATGGAGAAAATAAGAGGAAATTGAAAGAGAAATTAAGGAGGAGTTCTCATTCACTTCATTGTCTCAAATGTGTGTACATCATCTCCTATTTATAGGACCCCAATATTGAAGACTAACCTAAAGAGTTACAAGTACATAAAGAAAGGAATTAAGCAACATAATTGTACAATTGGAGGTTATAGGAAATCAATACTTGAAACCCTTCAATTTGGGAGTTATAAGGTATAATGCCATTAACCATGAGAAGGAATCCCAAGGGGCTAAGAGTTATGAACATCCACAAACATAATATTTACAACACTCCCCTTGAATGTTCATAAACAAATATTGTGCCTCATTAAAACCTTACTAGGAAAAACCAGTGGGACAAAATCGTAGTGAAGAAAAAAGAGTACACAATATACATTGAAGCTGCTTCGTTAAAAAATCTTAACAGAAAAATCCCGTGGGACAAAATCTTGGCTAAGAAAAAGAGTACAACATGATCTTTACTCCCCCTAATGACAACATCACTTTTACTCCCCCGTCAACAGCATCACTCTCTATTATTTTATCATAATAGAGTATACTAATTTCTCAAGTTGTCCAATGCTTTTCAAGCATATCTTTTTTTAGGTGAACTATGCATAGTACGTCGTCATCAAATTATATTGAAATGTATTCCTCTAACATATCTTCTAGATATGTGGAATTATCAATATATTCTTTACTTGCATTGAGAAAACTACAAAGAAAATTTATTCTGAAAAATACTATAATATATCTTGTATCGACTCAAATTAATTTAATTTGAATAAAATGATATCATGTAATAGTTTCATAGAACTACATATCAATCTCAATTTGTTATTCACATGCATACCTGCAGAAACTTATCTTTACCATAATATTGACAATATATGTAAATATTATTATAGAATAAATATACGGGACTTCTAATCTATTTAGTTGAATATATTTTGCAAACAAAATTATCATAACAAAATCAATCATTTTGCAATCATTGATGCATTCAATAACTTGATCTACGGGTCAAGTAAGATACGAAATTATTTATTTTCTAATATATTTTTCTAAGCCAGATATGTATACTCATATTATTTTATTCAACATAATATTTTAAGCATTGGATGATTTTCTTCTATATAAATGCTTCTGGCATTTTAAATCCCTCAAGAATTCTCATGTAAACTTCATTATTTAGTGAGCCACATGTATAGGCTATAACGATATCTAACAGACGCATATTTCATTTTTCATATACTGCCAAACTAGTAATATATGCAAAAATTATTGCATCCATCACAAAATATTATGTCTAATCATAATCACTGGACCTTTGTGAAATTCTTTATTTTCACAAAAATATTTATATGTCACATAATAACTGTGTATTTGATGTGTTTGGATTGCAGGTCCATAATTTTCACATATTAAAATAATAATTATGTTTCCATTGCATCTTTTCTCTTTCCTTTTGCTTTTGGCCAAATTTCTATTTTCATATAAGATCCTTTTAAAATCACGTGATATTATTATCAAAAATGTTGTCGACAACTTTTTTTTGGTTCCATTTTTCCTCTTGTGACATAACTTATTGAGATCTCTTCATTACTTTTCAGGTACCTGAACCTCTTCTGGGGCTTTTTTTTTTTCAACTAGTTATGTCTCAGTACTCTTCTAGAGCACATGCCTCCTTAATATAACTTTTAAATTTCATGCTCCTTTTTGTTCAATATAATTATATTGGAACCGATTAATCTCTCATGCTTCAGGCATGTCTCACTTTTATTTATACTAATTGGAGCATTTTCAGCTGGAATATGAGATTTAGTAATACTCATTTAGATCAGTAATAGCATCTGGCACATATTTTATAATATCTCATGGATGCATTCTTTGATGAACTTCTGGTTCATACTATCATATATCTGAGGATCTATACTTGACAATAATAATGCATTCTATATGTTATCTTTTCCAGCTACTCAGTTTCTCCCCCTCATGTTGGGAAAATTTTGTCGAATGACAATCAATTAATCATGCAATATGAGTCTCCTCAATTCATTTGCTTCTTTTAGAAACATTCCTTTTGTTTTTTTTAGATACAAACAAGAAGAAGAAGGTTCTTACCCAACATTCATTCCAATTTTTTATATCCATCTATATGTATATTGTGATGGATCAATAGACATAAGTATTGCACATTCAAACTTTTAAGATGGAAAGTATTTGGCTCCTGACCAAAAGCCAATTTCATTAGAAGAATTTTATTGGCTTGATTTGCATAAATGTTGCAACATATCAATCTAAACAAGCCAACCCTAAGATGAAGATCTTGTTCTCAAAAGTATTGATCTAGCCATTCATGGAGGCTAATAATTCTGCCAGATTGTTCTGTTAAGTAGACTTTTCAATTATTTTTCTAACAAATGCATGTTGATCACTGAAATTCTGGGATATAAATTCACAATCTTTTTCAATAGAAATTTTCTGGATCTCATACTCTGGAACTTGTGCATTCAACATAATGATTACTCAAATAATTTTGCAAACTTCAGGTTGCAAATTAATAATAATACATAACCATCTTATAGATGCATCTATCAAATTTATTAAATACTTGTATGGTTTACATGCTATTGGTATGGGTCCATATATCTGAATTTGATATATTTTCAGAAATGTAGAGATCCATTTTACATCATAACTAGTGATATCAATGCAATCGATTTTTCATTGAGAATAAGCAGCATATGAATTCTTGGATCATATAATATGTTGGCTATTCATGAAGAATCTTCTGGTTCTTCAATGAATGTCGATACATAATCATCAATAATTTGTTACATCATATATATTATTTATGATAATCAGACAAGCCACCCCAACTATACATTAATTAGGCGAGTAAACTTCTGGTTTACTGTAACAAATTTCAAGTAAAACTCTATCCAACATCAACTCACACTTGTATTTCAACAGTCTCCCCCTCAAGTGTGAGTCATAAAAACATGTTTTCCTTATTCATGCATTTCAAAAACAGTGACTAGCATATAATAGGCTAATAACCTCCATCACTTGGAAGTCCAAGTACTTCCTAGTTCATATATAATTATGGATTTCAATTCGATTAGGCTATTACTTTTCAGACTCTTTCGAAACCGAAGTTCTAATGTAGATCAATGGGTCATTTTTTTTTTTACCATTAATTCTTTATATGCCCATAAAGAAAAATATGTATTAGTTTTTCAGGAACTATATTAATATTTTTACACATAATTCTTCAGGAACTAAGTAATTTGAGAAGAATAAGGAGACAAATTTATCTTAATAATATCGTAATACATAATAATAAATAGTTATAAGTATCATAAGTTTAACTTGTAATATATATAGAATTTACACATACTGCAAAGATGATTTTGTCCAACCAATCGAAATTAATATCAACTATTTATAATAAAGTTAAATAAATTTTCATTTTCTCAATTCAAATGTGAAATAAATATATGATTTTTTCTCTCAAATGTCACAGCAAAAACTAATTTAATTGTAGATATACAATTTTCTTTTATACTTTTTCAAAATGTATGAACTTAAAGAATTAAATAATGTTTGAATTAATCCAATAATCATAATTTTTTTAAACTATAATTATCATTTGCACATGCTTAATTTATTCTCATAAACAAACTCATATAATTAAAAAGAACACAAATATAGAATATCTTTTAAAATAAACTTTCTGAGAATAAAGTGTAAAATTGAACTTATTGATAAAACTTCTTAACATTAATATATATTATTTATTTAATTTGTAATACTCAAAATATATCTTTTGAAAAATTACTTACATTGTATGAATACTTAACTTTTCTTTCTCAACTAATTTCTTGTTTAGTTAAACTCAAAACAATTTCAAATGCTCACAATAAAATTTATTGTCAATAAATCACAATAAATCATTCAAACTAAGATCATACAAATAGCATATAAATAAACAAAATATGAACAATATATCATCTCTTTAATTTGCGCACAAATAGTACAATAAAGTACCAATATCACAATATGACCATTTTTTTTGGCTATTCTATTGATATGAAAATAAATTATATTCACAATTCATGTTTATAAATATGCAAGTAAATTGGCACAATAAATTAACATTTCAAAGTGACCAATAACTACTTTTAATGTTTATCAATATCTTAATATCAAATACTTATAATAATATATTTTTACCAATCAATTACAAGAAATTTAAAATAATATTATACAACCTTTTGGATATAGCCTTCTAGGCTAATGATTATATTTTTCAACTTTGACTAATTTGAACATATTTCTCTATAAGACATTACCTTGGGCATTATAACTGCATTTTCATATTTCATAATATCTCTTGATCTTTTGATTTCATAACCAATTTTAACATTTACTTTCAATAGATTGGTACATATATTTGTCTATATAACTTCTGGTCATATTATGATATTTACTCATAATTGTTTTTGACTATAGAGGTATCAATATCTCCTCAATTACGGTTTAATAGCTAAAACCAAATATTATTGCCCTTTAATTATTAATTCCAA
Source organism: Neltuma alba (assembly GCF_004799145.2). Lineage (NCBI taxonomy): Eukaryota > Viridiplantae > Streptophyta > Magnoliopsida > Fabales > Fabaceae > Neltuma > Neltuma alba. Next base: position 26,780 of record NW_021634114.1, on the reverse strand, counting down.
CGGTACAATGTGGGCATGCTCTTTATCATTCTTATAGACATGTTCCTTATTTTCAGTAGCACATAATCAATTTATTCAAATATTAGTCTTTAGGACTATAGTAAAAACCTTTCAAATAAAACTCTTTTATGCCATTTGATGTTTGAACTATTAGCCTTGAGGGCTTTGATACTTGTCACAATGTAGCCTTCAGGGCTTCAATACTTGTCACCATGTAGCTTTCAAGGCTTTGATATTTGTCATTATCAAATCATCAAAGTGCCATAAATTTTTCTTGTCATTCCATTTAAAAGCATCCATAGTGTTCTTTCACAAAAGAACAATTGCAAAAGTGATATGACTTCTGGTCATCTAATCACATATGGCTTCTAGCCATTTAATAAAATGAAATTAAATAATATTGTAATGAAATAAATTAAATAAATTAAAATTTATAATCAAATATAAATAACATTATATAACCATATATATATAATACTGCGACATAATATAAACCAAACAGATATATGTAAACAAACAATAGAACAAGAAGTATGGAAAAATAAATAAAATAAATAACACAATATCACAATGGAGAGATCATAGAATTAAAATGTATAAAAAGAATAAATCAATAAATAACATAAAAGAACAACATAATATATAGCAAATATATAGAAAATTAAAATTAGACGTGATAATAAGATAAAAAGAATAATTGGGTAAGGAGAAGTTAGTAGAAAGTATTATCATATACTATAAGAATATATTAAATTACAAAGGGCTCATACCTCAAATCTTCAAAGCAAACTCGTGCTGATAACGTGTTATGAAAAATGAGAAAAGTACAAAGATTGAGATGAGAGAGATGGAGAAAATAAGAGGAAATTGAAAGAGAAATTAAGGAGGAGTTCTCATTCACTTCATTGTCTCAAATGTGTGTACATCATCTCCTATTTATAGGACCCTAATATTGAAGACTAACCTAAAGAGTTACAAGTACATAAAGAAATGAATTAAGTAACATAATTGTACAATTGGAGGTTATAGGAAATCAATACTTGAAACCCTTCAATTTGGGAGTTATAAGGTATAATGCCATTAACCATGAGAAGGAATCCCAAGAGGCTAAAGAGTTATGAACATCCACACAACATAATATTTACAACATTATTTTTTTATCTTTATATGTCAATAACAATTATCCATTATGGAAATTTCAGGATTATTATTTATATCCATATAATATCTTAATTATACGACATCACATAAGTATATGTTTCACTTTATTACTCTTTTTTTAAGTGAAACAAGAGTATTTCCAAGTTATATTACACTTGAGACAAATCTTTTTTGGGTTTGAAACTGTTAAGAAATAATCTTCCTAATAAGTATGTTTCTCGAGATTTGAATTTATATTCTCCTCTTTACGAGGATAATACTGCTACCGCTTCAATTAATAACTACTTTATTACTCTTGATAAAAACTCTCGCAAGATTACAAAGTATTCGGCTATAGATTTTGAAGGCATGACTGGCTTTTTTTTATAACAAAAAATAAATAAATATTTGAATTTTATCATAAGAAATAATTTTATTGTTAAAAATTTCTGGTTTCAAACTTTAAATCACACAGTGTAAATTATTCTGCTTGCACGCCCACGCACACGCATGCATGTAGTGTCTCTAGGTGTGTAAAATCAATCAATATAATGTAAAATTTGATTAAAATCATACTAGTACTATTTATAAAAGACTCGATCTATACTTTTACATAGTAAACCAGCAGCTAGTCCTTTGTTTGACTTTTTACTCAGGTACGAATCGACACGTGTGCCCAAAATTTTCACCAAAAAAAAAAGTGGAAAACAAATGTTATTTTTTGTTAGAAATACGACTCAGACTCATTCCAAGTGTTCTATTCTCTTTTTTCCCCCTCATAATTTGAATTATTAGCTTGGTTATCAAGTAATTAATGAAGAGTAAAGTATAAGAAATGTGCTCCGTCTTCAATCTAATCAAATTAATGATAGATGCATGGCAATATGTGAGAGAGCTTTCATAAATAGCATTATTGTCTCTTTATATATATATATATTAATCTATTTTCCTTCGGCTAGAAAGAAATTTATTAATTACATTTGTGAAGGTTGAATAGACAATCTCATTTTCAAATAATATTCAAGGGGATGCCAAATATCACTTAAATCAAATGAATTCCAATGTATATTTGCCAACCCAATATATATGAATGAAATTGAGGAGTGAGAGTAATATGCACAGTGGAATATAAAGTTATAGGAAAAATAAAAAAACTTTTAAATTTTAAAAATTTCAAATTAGTTTTATTTTCTATATTTTAATAGCAATTGAATACATTTGAAAAATAAATGATATATTTACCATATATTACTCCTGCATTCACTAAAAGCTCTATTGTAACTCACCATCATATTTTACCCCATGAAGCGATAATCTCACATTTTACTAGTCTCCTTAAACTAATCAATTAATTAAATAGTTGTTACGTCAAAAGTTAATAATTCACCTTCAAGCAACACTCTTAATAACCCCACTTTCATTGATGTTCCCATTATATTTCTACCACTATCACATTAGTTTAAATACAAATACTAGTGGTTTAAGTTGACTTTCTTAAGATTTTTATAAAATATTTCTCTGTTTATGATCATGACAACGTTAAGAAATTGAAATCATGAAACAAGTTCCACTTGTCTTCGATAGGCAAGTGGGAACACACACACACAACACAAAATTGTGGTTAAGTTGTGGAGAAAATCTATAATTATTGAAATGCCACGAAATGAAATGAACTAACAGGATGTTAGTTCATGTGGTAAGCGGCTTTACTCTCGTATAGAAAAAAGACACAAATTTGAATTTCAGAAGCACATTTGTTCAGAGAGACTAAAATCTTTTTTGCTCTAAGTCTCAAAAGAAAAAACCCCTGATCAAATAAAAAAAATACTGTGAAATGATCACAGTCTTCATATATTTGTAAATAAAAATAAATGATTATATTTACTTATAATTAAAAAATAAATGATTTTATGCCAGGAGTACAAATTATACTCCTCTAATCCTTAATATAATACATATTTAACTAATTTGATTAGATTAAAAAAGTTAGGTAAATTAGTTAATTATAAGAAATATGACATGTTTTTCCTGAAACACCATAATTATCTTTTTCAATATCCTCCCTCCTTTTTCTATTTGATTATGGTTAAGGGGTTATCCATATGGTAATTTTAAAAAAAATTAATAAATATAAGAAACAAGTTTTCTATTTAGGATTAAAATCAACTCAATAATTAGGTCATATATTAAGGACTGAAAGAGTATTTGAAAAATTTTTTTTACAACTTTCAAAATTTAGCAAGTAATTTTATTTTTTGCTAATAATAATTAATAAAATATTGAATGATACAAGAATTATATGCACATAACTTTCAATTTTAGAGGTTACTTATACTCATAAATTATATAACTACTTAAACCTCATTATCGTAGAGGTTATTTTTCTCTCTTTATGAGGAAAAGGAGTTCGATCTTTATTTTATTTTTAGGGGGGGGGGACCATAATGATTATGATAATGTTATACAACTTCCTATCCTAATTATAAGTAATTGCAATTTATTTTAGGAGACACTGATCCACCAAGAGACCAGTCTTGACCTTATCCTGAGTCTCTTATTTTCCTTTTTGTGATTATCAACAACAATGGAAGGGGAAATGGAGTACAGAAATTACCCAAACTCAATTATATATTCATATATAAATAAATTTTGCGTAAGGTTGAGTCATATTTGTTTGGATTTGGGGCTTTATAACCCAACTGACATTAATCATTCTTTTGAAAGCTTTTTTGAGCATGAGTTTGCAAATTCGAACTCTGGATAAAAATTAAAGTATGACGCATTTGCGGGTCATGACAAAAAAATATTACATGTACTGTTTAAATTTTATATTAATTAAGTCTCGAAAAACTTCATAACAATTTGTTATTGAGAAAAAAAGTATAATTTAATTTGTTTGAGATTTAAATTCAAAAATGAAATTTTGTAAAATAAATTAAAGCAATTATTGTTAGTGGCTAGGAAGAGTCCATACATACGGGGCATTGAGATAAGTATGCATGGGAGGACAATTTGCTTTTTGCAGTGTGATTTGAAGCGATGCATGCATGTAACCAAGATACTTAAACTTTGGTCGGCGCAAATTAAAGCTAAATTTCTATGCTTATCAAATTATTATTTATACTTTAATTCCATATAACATGTACCTTTTTCCCTTTCTGATTAAACAAAATTAATCCCCGGATGCTTTCTTTTGCATCTCTAATTGAGTATGTATAAATATAAATAAATAATTAATACAAACCAAGAAGATAAAGTTTGGACAATTAATTATGGCTTTGGTTCATACCCACAAAGAAAAGTTTGAATTTGAGAGCATCTATCTAGTGATCTATTAAAAATTGAAACCAAAAAGAAGATGGGGACCAAAAGTTTGTGATGCACAGTTAAATCAACTTGCAATTTTTATATAATTGATGATTTAAGTTGATGGGCAAGGATAAATTAAAACAATTCAAATATTTTACGTCTATCCAAGCAATTTTATTTGTACAATATATTGATTATTTGATGAATGACCGTTAGGTCTCCAATGAAATTTTCTGACAAATAATGATTTGCAGATATCGATTTAAATAATTGTAAGTGAAAATCTTAATTGCCGAGTAGGAGTTTTTACAGTCGAAAATCCTGAATTTATAGCATTCCGAATTCTTTGTAATTGATCTTACATAAAATTTTATCTGGGACTATTTATAATTAAACTGATATTCTATTATTATCATTTTCCCTTATTATTATCTCACTACTTATTTATTTATTTTTCAATATACTTTATTTTCGGGAAAAAACAATGTAAGACATTTAAAAAATGGAGTGTGTTTATACTCCTCCAGTCCTTAATATAGGACCTAATTGTTAAGTTGATTTTGGTTCCAAATATAAGACCTATTTTTCATATTTATCAGTTTTTCCTAAAATATTTCTATAGATACTCCCTCAACCATAATCAAGTAAAAGAGGGAGGGGGATATTAAAGAAGATGATTATGGTGTTTTAAGAAAAGCATGTCATATTTCTTCTACTAACTAACCTAACTTTCTTAATTTAGTTAAATTAGTTAAACAGGTCTTATATTAAAGACCGGAAGAGTACAAACATAAAAATTGATAAAGCCATAAAGGTCAGCAAGATTAAAAACAAAAACACCTGATGTATAAAAACCAAAAAAAGAAGAAGCAGAGAGCCAGAACCTAGAAAAGCCAGCAAGATTAATGTTGCTTTAGAAAAATGATTATTATTTCTGCGTGGGGGCAATAATACCCCACAAAGAACAATATATATATTGCTTGAAGGGCACTTCAATTGAAATAGTGACAATCTCACTTTTATTTTTGTTTTTTTCATTTAGGCCAAAGAAGCTCACTTTAAATACAGTTAAAAATTGGACAAATGAAAAGGTGGGAGAGGGCCACTTCTTTTTAAAGTGATCAGTTCCCTTTTAATGTGTTTGAATCAATGGTACTGTCCTTTATGCATTGTAAGGAAAATGAAGGATAGCTACTAGTACGTATTTGTCATCATTTAATATAAGTTTTTCTTATTTTATATTAATAATTCTATTAATATTGATGTGAATAAAAGAAGAAAACAAAAATATTTTCTATTTTTAGATGGTGCTGCTTAATTAATCATTTGTGCTTTATGAGATCTGGAGGGGAGATGCCCTGGGAAGGCTATATCTAAAAATTACATATCCATAACCCTACTCCCTATTCTGATTTTCAACGCAAGAGTTAACTAAGAGGTTTTTGGTGATTATAAATATAAAATTTCAAATCGTTTTGTTTTTTAAAGTTATAAATTTTTTCTGAAACTATCCCAAGTATAATAAAGAAATTTTTTCATCAAACAGATATTAATACAAACTATTAAAAATTCATTTCAAGTAAATTGTCATATATTATTTCATAAATAACTATGTCAACTAATTTTATTAATTCTTATAAATTAGGAGTACTTACCTACTTCTTTTATATATATATATATAGTTAGAATTTTGATGGGGTAAGGTTGATCACATACTAAGAGTGACATGAGAATCTATCTATAACAAATGAACTAGTATTTCTCACATAATCTCGATGAGAATAGAAGAAAGCAAGGAAGGGGGAAGGGAATGAGTGGGAGAAAAAAAAGGCCTTGAGAAACAAGTGAGTGAGTGATTGATTGATTGATTGATTTGATATGGGAAGAAGAAAATGAAGTTCGTGGCCCCCAAAGGCAAAGGGGTAAGAAAGAGAGGAAAGAAGAATGTGCCGAAAGCCAATTCCCATCTTTTACTTTCCCCTATTTCACGTGCCCACTCCCAAACACACACACTTTTATGTTAATTAATAATTAATCATGCCTTTTGTTGGGAGGCCATTCTAATGATCTTGTGTTAGCATAAAGTCACCCACTTAATCAAGCTTTGAAGTGACCTTAATTAACTCACAAACGTGACCCTTCTTCGATCACCAAACCTCAATTTAGGTCCCACCCTTTTGATCTCTCCTCCTAATTTGGTTTCTTTTATACGCTTTCAATCATCTTTCTCTTTTATTAGTTCACACTTCACACCAAACAAACATGTCGCTCTTAGCCACCCCGTCTTTTTCTTTAACTAGCTTTTAATCCTTCTTATTCACTTTAAACTAAGTGACACCATATATAATTAATTTATAAATATTGAGAAAATTAGATTAATTATTTGTAAAATACACGTATTCATTTTTCTAAGATACCCATCTAAGTATTTACATTGAAACTGATAAAAATTTGCTTAGTGACTATAATCAATATGAATAATCTAAAAAAATATTATAAATTTGAGACATAAAATTGATTAAAATTTTATATTTTATGACTAAAATAAATCCCTCAATTGTATCCACTTAACTTCTATAGGATTAAAAAAAAAAGAGTCATCTATGTTATTTTTTACACCGCTATCAACTCCAAAGACTCTTGCTTGTGTCAAAGGCAACGCTAAGGTACGCATTCAACAACAAAAGCAGGGAAAATAATACATTTCTAAATATCGAATCTTCAATTTGGAACTCGTAAAGGACTCGTGTTTCTGGTAGATGGCTGATTCTTGAGTTTAAATGAGGCCATGCGTATGAAAATGGTTTTGTTAAAAGAAACAAAACCTACTTTAGTAATCTTCATATCTTAAGATTATTGGTTTCTAGCTATCGGTTAGAGATACCGTCTAATTTCTAACAAAAAACAAAAGAGTCATGTTCATGAAGATATATAGAGATCTATTTATATCTAATTAAGCAGTTGACTTGACTGTAAACATTTTAATTCCATAATAAGGACAACGTACATCGAAAAAATTACAGATCTTAATTAATTATATATTTATGAATCCATTTAAAATAATCTCAAATATTTAAATATATCATTGCTGGGCTCATCTTCATGAAGCATGCACCCCGAAATAGGGGATTTTGTTCCTCTTCTTTTGTTTTTTCTGATATAAAACAGACACTGTTGTATATGAGAAGACAAGATCTTGCGTGTTGACTATAAATGCTATAGTGGTTTGTATAATCATTTGCGTGCTTGCACGAGGCAATAAGATGGTGTATATTTTAACTATTTATATTTAAATGATGCTAATCATGTTATCATTCAGAGCAATCAATATTCCATATTAATAATAATATTTGGTTTGAATATGAGAATTTGAATTGATCCTTAACCTTTCACCTTTACACCACATTTATCACCTTAACAAACTCCAATATCCACCCGTCACTTTTAGTTAGGTCAAGTTAGGCCAAAATCAAAAGAAAAGGAAATTCGGAGAATTGTTATAAGGTTACAAGTCAGGAGCATACTCACTAAAATGTCATAAGCAGTTTGTAATAATAAGTATCAGTTAAAAATAAAAGATAACATCTTTAACTTCTTACTTATTCTTAAACTTTTTTATAATTAAAAAATGTGCATACATTTATTATATAACTGGACCTCAAATATTATTATTTTTGCATTGAATAATAGTATTTTCAATAAAAAAATACGTATACTAACAAAAAAAAGTTGCAGCTTTAAGATTAGGGAAATGTTATTTAAAAAACTTACATGCTTCTGCGCATAAGTGGATAATATTTTAGATGAAGGGAGATGCCTTGCGAACTTAATAAACTGAATAAAAGTGGTTATGAGCAAAGAAAGAGACCAAAAACGTTAAGCAAACGACATTAGACATAGAATTGTCTGCTCTTCCGTATCATAAAAGTGTCACATGCCTTAATTATGGGATGACTCAGCTTGTTGTCGTTGAGTGTCACCCTGCGTTTTAAAGTCAAAACGATAATTTGTCTCACACGCACATACAGTTATATATATTCATTGCAGAGAGGGACATGTATATATATCCATATCGCTCTGGACTCTCAATCCAAAACAATAGTTATTTATAAGAGAGAGGAAAAACATTTTTTAGCCTTATTTATTAAATATTAAGAGAAATTTTTTACATAAATATATAATTTTATTTTTTATTTATTATTGTGTTGATTTCATTTATATGAGGTATAATGTATATTAAGTAGAAATAAAGTTAAAAAATTATTAAATTTTAAATGAAAGTTAATAAAGTTTAAGTTTTTTTGTATGAAAAATATTAAAAATAATTAGAAATTATTAAATTCATGACATATGATATATATTTTGGTATTTTTTCCCATGTTCTCATGTATTGAACTCGTTCAAATGTTAATTATCTAAGATTGAAGCAGAAAGCTATATTTTCTGGAGAAGGCATGTATAGTTTGTGCATTATGAATAATAAATTGCTTGTTGTTCAGAAAACAGAGACATATATTCACTTTTATTTATATAAAAGACCAAAGGAGAGACAAATATAGAAAATGGCAAGTTACACAACTAATTTGTCCAAATAAAATTATACAACAAAAATTATATAATTAATTTGAAGAGGAAAAAAAAATGTAACACCGCACCATAGATTTTTAATGTTATGATACACTACCTATGTTTCGATATCTGCAGCCATTCAACGTCCAAATGCAATGGATCGGATGCCACTTAATTAGCGTATGTTTGGATTGGTGTTGGGCAAAACTGACTTCTAACCCAACTAACTTTTGTAACTGAAGTTAGAGTAAAAGTCAGTTAGTGTAATGCAATTTATGTTTGGATAGATGCTTTTAAAAAGTCAGTTGAAAAAGTCAAAAGTTGTTTGGATGATTAATAGAAAAGTTAGTTTAGTTATAAAATGACTTAAAAGAATATAAAATAGTGTTTGAAATTTTATATTTTTAATGTGATAATAATTTAAAGAAACACGTAAAATTATTATGATAAAATATAAATAGTTTATTTGTAAATTATAAAATAAAAATATTTGTTACGGAGAAAAATTTGAAAATATATTGTAGATAATTAATTAAATATACATAATGAACAAACATGAATATAAATTAAAATTTATTTGATCTCTAATTAAAGTAAATAGAATCACATAACTAATTAAATCGTAAGCTTTGCACAATTTTTCCATAAGTCAGTTAGAAAAGTTGATTCAAATTGCGTTGGATAAGTTAGTTAGAAAAGTTACTTTTTTTCATAAGTCAGTTAGAAACGAAGCTCAATACAAACAATCTTCTGAGTTGTAATAAGTCACAAACCTCAGTTTCATGCTTTCCCGTGTGCTTTTGGCATTCCAAACGGTAATCCAAACGAGCCCTTAGACAGCTAAATTTATAGTACTAAGTTTTCAAATTGAGAGAACTAGATAATATAATATAATTATCCTAATATGATACATCTCCTTAGAATAATCTTATTTTCATCTAAACTGTTTATACATCAAATTTGAATTCCTTTATCAGCAAATTATATAGATACTTTATAGCATAGCTAGTATCATAAGAAAGTATTCTTCCAATTCTTAATATAAGATCTATTTAACTAATTTGATTAAATTAAAGAAGTTAGGTAAGTTAGTTAATTATAATAAATATGACATATTTTTTTTAAAATACCATAATCATCTTTATTAATATCTTTTTTCTCATCCACTTATTTGATTATGGTTGAGACAGTATCTATAGGGTAATTTAAAAAAAATTAGTAAATATGAAAAATAAGTCTTATATTTAAAATAAAAATAATTTAATAATTAGGTTCTATATTAAGTATTGAAGGAGTATTTTTTTGGTGTGAATGGCAATAATTTTTGAGCTCAAGTGGATTGATTAATGATTATTGTCTTAATTAACATGCCATTAAAAAAAGTCCAAAAAATATCTTTAAATTTTTAAAATTTAAATCAGTTTGTTTATCAATTGACAGCCTTTGAAAGGAAATTACAACATATTTTTTATAATTATTCCTAATTTAGGATTTTCAAATTTTAAATGTATCTTTTAAGATTTTTTTCTGAAAAACAAGCCCAACAAATTACTAAAAAGAGTAATGTAAAAAATATGTGACCAGAACCAGACAGAGACAACTAAACAATAGAATTCACTAGATTTTCTCATTGAGAAGGTCTATTTAATTATCAAATCAAATTTTTTAAAAAAATTTAAAAAAAAGAAGAAAAAAGGACATGAACTAGAGTGTGCTGCTCAAACTCTAGCGCCCTACGTCTAGTTTGATGAAACTTTCATTTTTATTAATCTCAAGACTACGTACACGGCCTTTGCGCGTGTACCGCACGCCCGAGCTACGTGACAAAATGTCACGCGCCTTGGGGAACACACGCGCCGAGTGGGAAGAAAGTCGGCCACATGGAATGAAAGGCGTCATGTGACTTTAGGGGTTCCATGGAAATCGAAAAATCTTCCCAAAAAAAAAACTGAGAGAGAGAGTGAGAGAGCTTATTGAAGTCTTTATGCCTTTCGCTTCTTTCTCTCTCTAGTGGCTATTTAGTTATAAGGCTGATAATTGGAGAGAGAAGGAGTGAGAGAAGAGAGAAAAGAGAGAAGAAGAAAGGTTTAGGGAGGAACCCACCTTCATCAGTTTCGCTTTCTAGGAGACCAAAGTGAAACGAACAGAACAAGAGAGAGAGAGAGAGAGAGAGTGAGAGAAAGAAAGCGAGATGGAAGAAAAGCTCAGAGAGAAGAAGAGAGGGAAGTGAAAGAAAGGAAGAAGGTTTGATGGTGATGGAGATGGTGTTGATGACGATGATGATGAGAGAGAACGGGTCGGCAGCATTAACTGCAGAAGAACAAAACACAGTGTGAGAGACTGAAGAGAGAGAGTAAGGTCGTGAACTCGTTCCTTATTATTTCCATTATTTCTCTCTCTCTCCCCCCTCCTTCCTGCTCCTTCTTATCTCTGTACTCTTCTTCACTCGAAGTTTTCTACTTTTCTTTCTCCATTCCTCTGTCTCTTTATTTTGAGGGGAAAAAGCCGAAGTGGCAGAAGCAGTAGAAATAACTATTAACAGTTGCAGAAGAAGGACCAGAAACAGAAGCAACAGAAGAAGAAGCAGAAGTTGGTGTGCTTCGTTTCTCTTTCTTCTGTGGGGGAAAAAACCCACAAACAAGATCTCATCTCTCTCTTCCTCTCTCTCTCTCTATCCCCCGAACTCGATTACACTTTTAAAGCTTCCCTTTTCTTCTTCTTATCTCTCTGTCACATAAATCTGCAGAGACCCCACTTCAATAAGATCGGCATCAGAAACAATCCCTCTAGATTGCCTTCCAAGTTTCAGAAGATCTATATTTCTATCCCCTTCTATATATCTCTATCTACCTTCATTTATAGCCAGACAATCATACCATAGCATTCTGTTTCGATTAGTACTAGTGTTATTATTTTTAATTCTTTTCTCTCTCGTGTAAATTTTAAATCGGAGACCCTATTTTTCATTTTCTAAATTGGGTTTATTTGATTTTAACTCGAATTAACACCACATTCAGTAGTTGTGGCTACTACAAGGAGGCTGCCTTCAGATTCTGGTGGTGCCTTCGCAGACTGGGCAACCACATCCTCTGCCGGACGCGCCGCCGCCCCCGACGATCTCTCCCTGGGATTCAATGCCGGTCCCGCCTCCGCCACCCGGGGGGCTCCGGCCGGAATGTGGTCCGGAGGGTCTAGGTCAGTCAACTTTGGCCATTCCGAGATGGGCATGGTGGGCCTTCGAGATGTCTTCGTGGTGGCGTCTGCTTCTCCCTACCATAACGACGTCGTCATGCCCGATCCTCACAACGGCGCCATCCACGGGGTCGGCGTTATCCCACTCCTCCCGGCGGGTCCTTGTCTCGACGGTGACACAAGCAACATGCTCAATCTCAGCAGTCATAATCGAAGCCGTAGCAGCGGAATTCAGCTGTGGCAAGATCATTACCTGAAGGAGCACGGCCTTCCCGAGCACAACGGTACGACTAGCTCCGGCAATCTTGCTCTCAGCGGCGGCGGTGGTGGAGGGTTAAGCGGCTCGGCTTTGAGCTCAGGAGGTACAACGTGTCAGGACTGTGGCAATCAGGCGAAGAAAGATTGTAGTCATAGAAGGTGCAGAACTTGCTGCAAGAGCCGAGGTTTTGATTGCCCTACTCACGTGAAGAGCACATGGGTACCCGCTGCTCGTCGGAGGGAACGCCAGCATATGGCTGCCGCCGCTTCCGCTGCAGCCGGTGGTGGTGGTGGGTTCAGTGGAGCTACATCAGTCGCCAAGAAACCTAAACTCGTCGCCTCGCAAACCACTACCGCCTCACGTACTTCTACTTCCAACACAACTCCTCCTCGAAGCTTTGACACTACCTCAAGCCATCAAGGTTTGTATTTATATTCATACGTTAAATCTCTTAAGGGTCAAACATTAGTCTTCGAGAAGCACCGATACGAAACACGACATGATCAAACCGGACGTGTTTATATTAACAGAGTTTGAGACGTCGTGTCTGGAAGTATTGGTGGTTCTTTACGAGTAGAGTTTTTGTTCGTCGGTGATAGTGTTTATGGTTTTTAAGGAGAATTTGAAGGACATGTAGGGTTTGGGTTGAAATGTGCGTGCAGATGCGAGTTTCAAAGAGTCATTGCCGGGTCAAGTACGTGCGCCGGCTGTGTTCAAGTGCGTTCGTGTTTCGGCGGTGGATGACGGCGGAGACGACGAGTATGCTTATCAAGCAGTTGTGAAGATTGGTGGCCATGTGTTCAAAGGGATTCTGTATGATCAAGGGGTTGAAAATGGAGAAGCCTATCCTAATATCTCTGACCTGCATTTGGGCGGTGGTGGTGGTGGAAACGGCGGAAGCAGCGGCGGTGCCGGAAGAAACGGAGCTTCTTCTTCGTCCCCAATGCTTGATCCTTCTGATATATACGCCGCTGCTTCAGGTGGGGCTTTTCTTGCCGGTTCAACATATGGTAATGCCATAAATTGATGAGAAACTGTCTTTCCGAGTGCAAGATATTAATGGAGACGGGCTTGGGAAGGAAGGAAGGAAGAAAGAAACCAAGAATCAAATCATCATCATCAATGAATGAATGACAATGGAGGCCTAAATTTTCCATCTTTTTGCTTATTTTTCATAGTGGGGGATCAATATTTTTATGTCTTTTAATCTTGTCATATATTATTTTAATTTAAATATATATGCTTTACTTCTTTTACATTTTCAATTTTGTTTCTGCTTCTCTTCTCTATCTCTCTCGTCCCCTCCTCGAGCCCCGATCGATTTTTGTCATTGCATGATATGATGTTAAGTGAAGAAGTTACTTTTGTCTCCCAATTTAGTTTATACGTACCAAATGATCCGAAATGGAATAAAGTATTGAAAGGTATAATATATTTTGTTTTTATTGTTTGTGTTTCCAGCTTATTGGTTTATAATGAATAATATCTGCTTCCCTTTTGGTAACTATTCCTGCCCTTCATTATTCGTTTCCTTTTGTTTTTGAGGCAAGTTTGTCATCCTAGGTGTACTCCACAGTGTAAAGTATCGATCATAATGAACCTAGAGATCTTTAAAGATAGTTGTGTTACTGTTGCAATGTTTTAACTTTCTTGCTAGGAGTAGAAAATGATAACTGCATACTTGTCATTGGGATTTCTTGTTGTTTTTTTACTTTTACCTCTAGGGCCTCGTTGAAATTCTCCCTTTATCTTATGTGCAACACACTTAGAAAGCGAATATTGTAATGGTTTGCTTGCCTTGTTGGTTATGGATTAGTGTAGAATAGAAATAAATGTGGGTTTCACTTCACAGTGCTTCTTTAGACTTTGGCATTAGAAGTGGTTGTGAGGTCACCATCATTATATATGGCTGTCATTTTCATCCTGTTTTATTGGTCACCAGTCATTATCTCCATCTCACTACTGATGCCTAAACAGCCTACCAAGTTCCTGTAATCTCACAAGATCCCCCAATAAAATAACACTTGGTTTCCAATGTCCATACACAGTAAAATTTGAAGTGTTTATATGCAAATTAGAAGAATTTTTGTATCTTGCTTTGTGCATGTGTGATGTTAAGTTTCATTGTGGCTTCCTAGTTTTGTCGTACCTGTTATAATCCAGGATAATCATTGTCTGAAATGGGTTGCTTGGATTTTTCAAATATTATATTGCTGGGGGAGCAGAATTGGGACAACTCTTGTCTTTGAATCTTGCTTGCTGCTTTTTTTTTTTTGGGGGGGCTTTGTTTTGCTGTTGATAAAGAAGTGGGTTATTGTCCGTCTTCAATGCATGTTTTTCGATGATCTTATCGTGCACATACTTGCTACCACCTTTTCATTGCACTATGTATTTTGTCATGTGGGTTGCATTATAATTGTTTTTCCTTTTCTTGCCGTGCTGTCTTGTGGTGGACTTTGGATTCTATTCTACTCAAGTAAAGTCCAGGAGTATAACTATAAAATTGATTATTGTGGATGGAATAATATTCTCATTCCTTCTACACTTTTGTGTTCTACTGTGGGAAGTTGGATTGATGCTAAAATGTTGAATCTTCCCTTAACAGCAAAGCATTTGGAAACATGGACAACCTCTGAAAATGCTGGCTGCCTTAATTTTGTGCAAGTTCCGACAATTGTGTAAATGGTCTTTAACTATTTTTGACAAGTTTTAGAAGGAGAATAAGCAGATTTAAGGAAGTAATGAAATTGGATATCATGGTGCATATTAAATTCTATCTGAACAATTAGATGTTGATGGATCTCCTTGGAGTTTAGTTTTTCTTTTGGGTTAAACGGGTAGGTACTAACGGCCTTAGTTTTCCATTTAAAGGGAAATATTTATGTTCACTTTGTGGAATAAGGCTTGTTTTTGTTATTACCTGCATGGGGTGTGGGTTCAAATTCTTTTTACGATTGGTAAGCTTGATTCTTAAGGCTTGTTTGCATCTGTGATTGATAAATACTTGTAAGCATTTTCAAGTATGTTTATCTCGTATTATGTAAATCACAATTTAAAGGCTGTGATTGTAAACAAGTCCTTAGTAACTGGTTTTTAGGGACTACTTGAATAGTCTTTTTGATGTAATCCATCTGTTCCATTAACGCAAAATCTGGTCCTGGGTCTGTAATTTCGGATGTTTATTTGGTAATTGTCTCATTGGTGCTGGATAATTTGATTTGCTTTGTTTGTTTGGATATGTTTATGCTTAAAACTGCTTTATTCCATGATCTTATGATAAATCTTCTCTCAGGATTGATTGGATTTTGAACTTGTCATTGTCTTCGTACTTCATAAAATCTGAAGTGCGTTTGTGTCATTTTTACAATGTGTAAAATGACAAGCTCGAGTTTATATTGGACAAAGTCAGCTTGATGCGTGGAATCTGACTTGCTGGCTAAATGAATATGAGATAAACATAAATATAAATGAGAGAATATATTATTTAGGCAAATCAACATTCAAAATTTTTTCATCTCTTGGGGTCATTGTAATCTCTGATTTGTGGTGGCATTTGTCCTGTTGGAGTTCCTGTTTAAAGCACTGCAAAGGCTCTGACAGAAACTATGAGGGTTCTGAATTTCAGAATTTGTGACTTTGAGGTGTTTTCTTGTTTCTTGTGACATCGGTGTGGACGAGTAGGGGAGCGTTTCTATTTTCTGTTTGTTATAATAAAGAAATTATCTGGAGAAACTGCACTGATGATGAACAATACTGGGGAAAAAAAGGTTTCATTGTATTTTTAAATTTAGTTTAATGATTGGATGAATTTGATTCGAGCAAGATAATTTTCTGCTTGGCAAGAATTTATTTTAATGGAATTTAAAGTTGGTAATTCATATTTGGAAAGTAATTTTGGGTTTTTATAAGCGGTTTGTTAATTATAATTTTTGAAATACAAAATAAATATAATATATACAATGAGTTTTGTTTTGACGTATATAAAAAATATTTATGGGTAATTTTTATCGTGATGTCAAATAGGACTTTAATTCGATGATATGTTGAAAACAAGTTGCTTCTTGGCTGCGGGAACAAACATCTTTGTATATTTTTGTCAAAGAATTAAAAGAAAAACTGACACAACAAGCGGGGAAAAATTGATTGATTGTGAGGTTTTGTTCCATTGCGCATAATGCTTTCACATCAAAACGTAAAGTTGATCATTCCCATAGCTGTGTTCTCTATTCGGCGAGATTCAATCTTTTGTGGTTATCTAATTTCTGTATTTGTAAAATTGTGTTCTCTCTTTTCTCAAAAACGACTTAATATTTTATTTTAATTTATTAATTATTATCATATCTTATACTCTTCTCGTTTTGTTTATAAGTAACTTCTAATATGTTTTATTTTAAACTTAATTAACTCTTATTTAAGGTTTAAGTAAAATTGTATTTCTATCTTATAAATAGGATAAAAAACTTTTTTTTTTTTCTATTAGCCTTCTAAATATGATCATATCTTGACTCTCAAATATTCTATGTTCAGACGACCACTCAACTCGTATAATCAAAGAGAGTACAAAGAAAGTGCATAAATTTTGGTTGGTGCATATTTTAAGATTTGATTTAACATAGATGCTAAGATACATGGCTTTTGAAAATATGTCTTTTGAAGATATGTTACATGTAAGCTTTCTAGACTTGATGATATGTCATGCAATCAAGTTAATATAACAGTTATATACCTAATTTATAGATAAATTAAGAAAAAAAATTTAGGTTAAGTTTTTTTATATCTTTCATATCAAGTTTTTTAATTACACGTAGTCATATTTTTTTTGGTTTTATATAAATTTATAATTAAATGTTAGTATTTTAAAAATAGGACATAGATATGGTCATATATGATTAGAGAATTTAACACAACGGATACAATGAACTTGATGTAAGTAGTGTCTTTAAGAAAATTAGTTGAGTTAATTATTACATTCATAATAAGTATGTATTGGTTTTTTTAAATTATCTTTTTTAATTATGTGTATTAGAATTATCTCATTCTAAATACCTCCTTAATATGTGCAATATCAATGAGGATGGTTTACACAAAGTTGATTGATGTCTTATATTTAAAGTTGAAATAAACTTGTTATCTAGTTTTTATAGTTAAAATGGAAGGCAATATATAAAAAAAAGGTCTCATGAGATGAATAGGTCTAAAATTAAAGAGATATATGTCCTAAGCTAATGTATATGTGTGATATATGATTTATTGATGCTTCAAGAGGGTTTATTGCACCAATCCAAAATACTAATGCACATTACGAGGATACATCAAGGCTTTGTCTATTTACTGATAAAGTCATGGCTTTGGTTTCTCTATAGAGCAGATCATTTGCACAAACTTGTGCAGATGAAATTATGAATGTGTCATTTGAGTTTCGAATTGAAATACAAATATGAGACTTTTAGTTTAATTTGCAATTAAGTTTTAGAGATTGATTAGTAAAGAAATTGAACAAGAAAGTCATGAGTATAATAGCCTAGCATGCATTGGTTTTACAAAGTGTGGAATTAGTTGTTGCGTTTATTTTAGTTTATAATATAAAATTTTAATATATTTTATCTCTCAAATTTATAATTTTTTTAAAAAATTATTCTCAGTGAATTCACATGTTAAAAGAAGTTTTCATTGATAGGGGTAATTTCCAATTTTTTTTTTAAAATAAAAGAGGTTTTTTTTTATGGAAACTAACGCTTTTTTTTAAATAAATAATTAACTAAATATTTATAGAATTGGAGGTGATTTGTGTTCAAAAGCAATTCATGTATGCCACAAAACTAGGATTCACACCAACGTCCATTATCTGGCTGGATATTTTCGGCTTATGAGATGCTTTTTTTCGATATTATTGTCTATGTTGTTAGGCGTAATTTTCTGTAAACTTTTTTTAATTAATAAATTTATTGCTTTTAATATATTCCTCTTGTCCTTAATACATGACTAATTATTGAGTTAATTTTAGTTTTAAATTTAAGATTCATTTCTCATGTTTATCAATTTTTTTTAAATTACTCGTATTGATACTCTCTCGACATAATGAAGTAGGAGAGGAAAGAAAGTTATTAAAAAAGATGATTATGGTATTTTAGAAAAAATATATCATATTTGTTATGATTAACTAACTTACCTAATATTTTTAATCTAATCAAATTAATTAAATAGATCTTATATTAAAGAGTTCAGGTAAAAAATAAAAGAGTGGTATGGGAATATGAGGGGCATTTCATTGGCTCGGTCATGTTTGGTTGGTAGCGTCCAATTTCGATTCCATTCTTTACTTGACCAGATTTCGATTACATTCCGAAGAGGGAGATATTCTCACAAGTTTATGGTTCATCTTCATTTCGTCATTTTTTTTAAATGCTCTTTTATTATTATATCATGATTATAGTGTTTTTATTTTGTGATAATTTAAGAGAGATTCTATTACCATAATATATTGATTATTGATAAATAAAAATGATTCAATTAATAATTCAAAAATGTCTTTTATAGATCAAATTATTAAAAATATAAATTTTCTTTTTCAATTTTTTTCAATAGATGTAACAAATGATAAACAAATAATTTAATTCTATTACCCAGACAGCCATTTCCACTACTCTATTCTATGATATGTACCTTATTTTCATTCATACTTGTTCAGTTTCACTCCTTTAACAACAATAGCACTTAACTGAGTAGTGTGATTAAATTTTATATTTATATTGAATTTTATTTTTTTTAAAGTGTTTTTTCTGTCTTGATAGAAAAAACAAAATGTTTGATTAAAATAGATTTTTGGAACGAGACAGTGGGCAATTGATATATAGTTATTAACCTTTTTTTTTTTTTTAACCACACGTAAGCATCTTTTTATTTGTAGTACTGTTGCTAAATGTGGGTACTTTTTTCATCGGAGATATAAATATTAGGTTGTTACACTCTGAGAGACTAACTCCTTCTATTAAATATAAGCCCCTTGGTTAGGTATTAAGTTCTCATTTGAAGATACTTACACTATATCAGAGCGGCCCGATAAGAGATTATCAGTGGCCCAAATGACCCTCAGAGTACATGGGTCACAGTTATAATAACATTGTCCAAAAAGGTTATGGGCCTTTCGTAGTTTTTGGGCCCAAGCCCATATAATGCCAAAACAATATGGTTTCAACTGGGGGATTGTAATGAGACGACGTGGGATCAGCTAATCCAGTATACAACCATCTTTATGGGCAGAAATGCTGAACTGTATTGAGAAAATATACATGTGCCACGTGTCAACTTCTTAACGCCTTAGTGAGCCAAAGGTGCGGTATCCTCATTCCCTCCTTTTTCATACTTTGTCTTTATCTATGAAAAACATTTACAAGATGTTTCAAGTTGGGAAAATGACCAAAAGAAAGTTAGAAATTTGTAAATGTCAAATAAGAAATGTTAACAAAGATTTTTTATCATTTGTAAATTCAGTGTTGTCGATACCAAATAAAATGTTATTACTAAACCTGATTTGGAATTTAGTAATTTCTAGCTTCTTTTTTTTTTTTTTTGGTTATTCTCTCTTTCAAATTTTCTTAGCTAGTTTTCTATTTCGTCCTTATTTTATTTTACACTCAATATACTTTTCCGGTCCAAAATATGAGTTTTCTGGAAGAAGATTTTGGTTCAAAATATATATAAGAGGTTGATAGGGTAATTAATGATAATTTTTTACTTTTACCCCTCGTTACAAGGAGAGAGAGTTTCAAATGCAGAAGAGACATAGGATAATTTTCCTATCACATTCCTTAATAATGATAAAATAGGTAATTTTTATCAATTTAAAACACATTTAATGATTTAACTAATGTCTTATATTATGGACCAAAAGAAGTATTTATTATTTCATTTCTCAAAGCATCATTCATTCATTTTCTTATTATCTTCCCCTTATAAATAAGGGTATTTTTAAGGAAAAACTTACAATTCTTATATATTCATTGTATTTAACCAATTTTAATTAATTTTTTAATTGACGATAATTTGCTCAAATATTTCATATAAAAAGAGATGAAGAGAGTACATTAGTGGTCTAGCACCCTAAGTGAAGCAGGTAACCGTTTCTAAAAGAAATGATGATTCCTTAATTTAATCCGGGACTGATAAAGCCAATTGGTTCAATAAATTCCCAATTTAGGGCTCATTTAAAATATTTCATAAGTAACTTTTTAATCGTAATTTAAAAAATACGAGATAAGTATATGAGAAGAGTTTTGTCTCAATTTATATAAAACATGTTTATAAATACTTTTAAATGGTATCCCAAATAGGCCCTTAGCTAATTGATTGGATTTGTCAGGTGATTGGTTCATTGGTTCTACGGAAGCTGAATTTTAATACAAAATACTAATAACAATGACTATAACCAAATATGCAAATCGACAAAATGGCACCTTCTTTCCTATTACCGACGCTCCATTTTTAAGAACCACTTACTAACGAAATTATGATTTGGTTGTTCATGTAACATATTCCCTTCATTTTCATTTAGGAAAAACCATTTTGCAGGTACTTATAGTTTCACCCAATTTTTAATTTGGTACCTATACTTTCTTTTCTTTTTTAAAAATCCTTTAAGTTTCTCCCATTACTACCGTTAGTACCTACAGTTTGAAAAATACATTGAAGGGCCAACAGAAGGATAGACGTCGTTAAATTAGAAAAGTTGAGGGAAATAAATCGACGAGCATGCAGTAGCTTAAAATGTCCTTTGCCTGTTCACTTCATTTCAGTGATCTTAATTCTTTTTTTTGAGGAGTTTTATCTTGTTACTGATAGGAATTAGAGCAACAGAAATGAAAGGAGGATAGATAAATATATTAAAAATATATTAAAGCAAGCATAATGCCTAGATAGATTGTAAATTTTAATTCTTTTCCCTCCAGCAATACAAGTTTTCACAGGTAAAACCGGGTTACGGTTGCAGTCTTTGATTCCAGGCACACTCACATTTTCATTAACCTCAATCCTACAGCCCATTTTCTAGGAGAAAACACAAACAAACCTCACAAAAACTCATCCTAGTGATAAACCAATCAAAAGTTAAATCACCGTCCAAATACATACCCAAAAGGAACTTAGGAAGAACAATTGCATATCAAGCCCGCATGAGGGAAAAAAATCAACGTCACCAAATCGACCTCAGCCATGATTTAAACCCTTTAACATTCCATTCCACCAAAAGCCAAGATTCTCACAGAGGTCGCTTTGATTCTGTTGCATTCCTCCTCACCCAAGTTGCTTTGATTTTGTTGAAGATCTCCACAGTCCTCACCCAGATTGTTTTGATTTCTTTGACCCAAAAAAAAAAAGAGATTGCTCTGATTCCGTCAAAGACCTCCTCACCTGAATCACTCTGATTCCATCAAAGATCTCCTCACCTGGGTCGCTCTGATTCCATCGAAGATCTCCTCACACAGGTTGCTATGATTTCGTCAAAAATAATAGGCTTTAACAGCGTCTATCCTCCTATTGGCTTTTCAATGTATTTTTTAAACTATAGGTACTAACGGTTATAACCGGAGAAACTTAAGGGATTTTAAAAAAAGAAAAAAAAGTATAGGTACCAAATTAAAAATTGGGTGAAACTATAGGTACTTGCAAAATGGTTTTCCCTTTTCATTTATAAGAAACACTTACTTGAAAATATTTTGGAGATATTTAAATATTTAATGCGTTTTCTTTTATATTTATCATTAATTAATTACATGTCTCTCAAATTTTTTTTTCACTTATCTCTTTTTTCATTCATTCTCTCTTCCACCCACATTTTCTATAAATAAAAGTGTTTTTAAAAAATAAAGTATATTTTTGTATATTTATTGATTTTAACTAATTTTAACTAAATTTTTAATTAATGTGATTCGGTTAATCATCTGTTACAACACAAGGAAGCATTACAAAAAAATTGACTTTCAGTTGCGACTTAAGTATAAAACTTATTGCTGAAAGTTTTTAGTTGCCGCTGAAAAGTCATTGCCGTAGCAGAGGAAACCTTCGGCAGTGACTTTTAGAAGTTTCAGTGGTGACATTTGTCGCCATTAAAAGACACCACTAACCACCTCCACATCATTGCCACATCACTCCTCCCCGCCACGTCATTGCCTAAATATTTTCACCTTAAATGTGTCTTCTTCAATATTCAAACTCGTGACCACCTCCTTTCATGTCCAATCTTCTTGTTGTTGAGCCAGATTGAATTTGTTTATTACTATTGTAAAATAAAATATATATTAATATATTACACTTTCAGCGGCGACATTATAAAGTTGCTGCTAAAAATCAGACCTTCAGCGGCGACACTAATAGTTGCCGCTGAAAGTACCATAAAATGTCGTTGCTGAAAGTGAACCCAGTGATTACATCATCTTCCGCTCAAAGATATACTTTCAGCGGCGACAAAAAAGTCTTAGTTTTAGTGGCGACTTTTTAGTGTTGCCACTGAAAGTCCACTTTTAACGCAACTTTTTTTGTTACCGCTGAAAGTCGTTGTCTAAAATCTTTTTTTTTTGGTAATGAAGAGAGGGAGTATGTATTTGAGGATATTAAGGTTGAATTATCTAAATTTGAACCTCCGGCTTCTAGTCAGATGGAAGATGATGAAGGAAGCTTAGCTTTCTTTTTTGAAGAAACGGTCAAAATTTGAAATATTGGTCAAAATTGATTATATTTAATTAAGGGTGAATGAGGTATATTTGTCATATTCACAAGTAATACCTGTAATTCTTTGGCAAGAGTGTATTGCTGTCAAAATGATATTGGCATATTGATAAGAGAGCCATATTATTCATAATTTGTAAATGATATGCTTTCTTAAATTTTACAATTGCTATACTAATATTAGTGATTGGAATAATGAATTTGTTGATCCTACATTTTATGATTATTCTTTATTGGCTAAAAGTAAAACTATTCAACTTGTTTTTCAAGTATATGTTTTCTATGCAATTAAATTTTTTAATCCTCCAATATGCAAGTTTTTAAGAACTTTTTAGCACTTAATCTTTTGTGCATTCCTATAATAAACCTTACAAATAACTCACATAATAATTTTTTTAAGAAAAAAATTAAGGTGAAATAAGTTTTGAGCTTAATAGGAGTAGAGTAAGTCTTATGATTCATATTAAAATTTTTAATCCTTCAATATGAAATTTTTAGCACTTAATCTTTGGTGCATTCCTATAATAAACCTTACAAATAAATCACATAATAATTTTTTTAAGGAAAAAATTAAGGTGAAAGTTCTGAGATTAACTCGAGTAGAGCAAGTCCTATGATTCAAAGCATCCATAAAAGGGGTCTTATATTTAGAACTGGAAGAGTAATAGATTTATATGTTAGTGACGTGAAAAGTTTCTAAATAAAAAGTTTTAGGTTGATTCCATTTGTAACTTCAAGTTGTAAGTATTTACATGTTCAAATAAAAGAAAAAACACTCATAAAAAAGTAATTATATTACTCCCTTTGATCCACAATATTAGTTATTTTAACTAATTCATCAAAATAAAAAAAAATGGTAGTTAGCTCATTAAAATTGGGTCAAATTGAAATTTTTTCCCCTCAACTTTACTCATATTAAATGAAGTTGTGTAGAAGAAAGAAAAACATAAGGGTATATTTGGCTCAATAAGAGGAAGGGGAGGGGAGGGATTTTAATGGAGGAAAGGGGAGGAGAGGAGAGTGGAAGGATTTTAATATTATCTCGTTTGGATTTATAAAAAAAAAAGAGAGGGGAGGGAACAATATTTTAATATGGATAATTTTGCTCTTATTTTATTTAAGATATGGGCATAATGATCACAAAATGACAAAATATGGATATAATGGTCATAACATGACAAAATATGAGCATAATGATCACAACATGACAAAATATTATCCTTTTCCTCCAAATCCTCCCCTCCTAAAATTTGTGTGTTGCCAAACAAAGAGAAATGATTAAAATCCCTCCCCTTCTCTTCCCTCCTCCAAATCCCTCATACCAAACACACCCTAAGAGGTTATATTTAAGCATTAATTGAAGGGATAAAATTGTCAAATAAGCATAATTATTCTCCAAGTAATTTATATTTTGGATCAATTTTTTTTTGGAAGTGATCTATATTATGAATGGAAAGGAGTACATGCTTTCCATACATTGTAAGATCTTTGAGATGCTTTTGGAGTAGGCCCCACAACTTTGTGGACCCCACACATCTTCAGTTTCAAATCAGGCCACTATAAATTCTTTTCAACAAAGCAAAAAAGGTTTACTTGCATCCCTATCATCTTCACTTTGCTCTTCCCTTCCTCTCTGCGATATCATGACTAATCATGGCTGTGGCTATGGAGCCTCCCTCTCCAACGGCTCTCAAACATCAAAGGATTCATCCTTTGAATATAACTCCCAAAACCTAACCACACTATCCAAAGGAACCAGGCATCTTGTGGGTCGTAACACTGCAACCCCATTTGTAGCCCACACTATACAACCGTCACCTTGCCTTGACCAACGCAACGTTGTCCACGGCGGCGGCCAAAGTGGTGGCGGCACCAAAAGGAGCAACAAAGGTAATGGTAGTAACTATCCAAATAGGCACAAAAAACTGAAACAACCAATGAAACCTAAAGGGAGGCCACCTGGGTCCAAGAATAAGCCTAAAATAGACGATGAAGCTCTCAGACATGCAATCATTGAGATCTCTGTTGGGTGTGATGTGGTGAAGGAACTGATCAGGTTTGCAGAAATTCATGATGTAGGGCTTACTATTCTTAGTGGGTCTGGTTCTGTAACTAATGTCCCTCTTAGCCCCACATTTTCCCAGCCACCTTCTTCTTTGATGACCCTCCATGGAACCTTCACTATGCTCTCCCTTTCTGGTACTTACATGAAGTCCCGTACTTCCCCTTATGCTTCGTCTTCTTCATCGTCATTACCGAACCCATCATCATCATCATTTCCTGTTGTCCCTTCTCCTGGATACTCTTATTTCACCATATGTCTTGCAGGAACTCAAGGTCAAATCTTTGGAGGAGTCGTCGCTGGACGAATCATAGCTGCAAGTCTTGTGGTTGTGGTCGCGGTCGCAGCATTATACAAGAAACCAGTGTTTCACAAAGTCCTAAACAATGAAACTAACAGTAGTCTTGTTGATTTCTCTGATGTGACCCACTCAAGGGTGATAACGCTAGTTTATGGCTTTGCTTGTCCTTCAATGATGCAAACTCAAGTCCTACACCAGTTGGAGAACAGATGTAAAAAGCCTTTTTTTGACTGGTATAAAAAGGCCTCTTTACATCGCACCATAAAATGTCAAATGTGAATGAAGTGTAATACAGATCTTCCTCCTAGCAAGATCTATGTTCAAGAATTACCTATATGCTGTTTTATGATTTTAATTTGAGTTATCTTATTGTTAGAGAGAAGAGTATAAAAATGAACTATGGGCATTATGCTATTAAGGTGAAGTAAGTTGTCTTTCATGTTTCAATTATCTTGCATGCATGCATCCTTTGAAGTAAACTGAATGGGCATTTTCAATGGTTTCTTCTGTAGTTTTTTTTTTTAATTTTTTTATAATGCACTTGATGCTTGGTATTTGAACAGAAGTAATGTTGTTGGTGATGGAAAAAATCAATTTTGGTATATTATGAATTGAACTTAGATGTTATCGAAAGGGAGTAATGAGCTGGTGATGATAAATTTATTTATTTGCTCGAGTTACTTTTTGTCGGTTAGACTGTTACATTTGATCATATCAAAAGAAACTTAAGCGTTATGCTGATTTTTTTGGCCTATTGAGGTTATCAAATAGATGCTGAAATTGGCATCATCGATATTCTCACTGTAGAGTATAGGCCATTTTTCAAAAGATTCCCAAAAAAATATACAACTTTATGTAATTGGATTTTTGATCTCTTTGGAGTGTTTGTTTTACATTTCAAAAAAAGTACTTTTAGCACTAACAAATGTTGATCTTAGTGAAAATAGCTTTGTTCCCTTAAGTATAAAATCTTGAGCAAGTTTTGTAACAGTTACAAAAATAGTACAGTAATTTTAATTAGAAAATCCTAGAGAATTTGTCTGATTTTTTTTTATAAATATATATTTTTGTCAATACTTCTTCTTTGCTGGGAAGGGCTCATTTACGATCTTCCATGCATATATTCCTATTTATCCGGATATTTCTAATATGTATCACACATATTAAGGAGTTTTAATTTTTCCCCCCTAAATCTCATAAAAATTCACCTTTTTCCAATTTTACCTTAC
>NW_021634113.1:0-69599 GCF_004799145.2 Neltuma alba | reverse complement strand
TTACAAACTTGAATGAAAAAGACTACCTCGACTTGTAATTTTGAATGGAAAAAATTATAACACATCCTCATAAATTACGACCATCGAAGATCTTGATTATATTTACAGCCAAGTATAATCCTATGCTTAATTGTTGATGTATAAATCACTTTCAAGATATTTATTTAATATCCCGATAACAAGTTTATCTTTTATAGTAATTTCATAACCAGACTTCTTGAATAGAAAGAAAAATTTAATGGCCAAGAGATTTATTTATAGGAAGCTTCTTCTTTTTTTCATTTTAGTCAAATTCTTTATTGATATGGGAGTAGAAGATGAAAGATTCGAACAAATTATTCTCTTAAGATATCTTTTTTTCCCTTGTGAAATCAAATTTTATTGAATATGTTGAATATTAATTAGGCCAAAAAGCGCACACGCACACACAAGAAATTCTTTGGTGAGTGCTTATCAGATATGACAACCTCCTACCAACTGGGTTTGAAGGAAAGCCCCTGTTTCCTTTGATAGCAAAGTATGACAATTCTGAAGTTATTTGTTTCTTGTGGACGCAGGATCAAGATACAGTGAGCTGGCCACTACTTCTTTTTAACAGTGAAAGGTTTTACTACAGTACCTCGTGTTGCTCTGCAACAAGCAGTTCTGAATCAGAATCAGAACCGAAGGGGATTGTAGATCTAAAGAAAATTCCATACTTGTTCTTTTTGGTGTTTTACAAAAGTGAAAGTAATAAGTTTGTAAAATACTTTGCTTGGAGAAGGATAAAAAGGGTCACAGTCAAAGAAGAAGAAGGGATCATCTGCAGGAATTCAAGGTACTGTTTGGTTCTTCTGTTGTGTAGTGGGGTTGTTACGGGGTTATTATACGGGCGATTGATTGAATATTGTATTTAATGTTATATTATAATTTATTCGTTTGCTTGTTTATCTCAAGGGATTGTTGATAAGCATTCATCACTCATTTTACCATTGAAGAACTTCTTGTATTCTTAAAGATCTGTGCGGTGGTGGGGTCTTCTTCTTCTTTTCGGTTAAATTTAATTCGCGGAGAATATAGAATGTGCTTCTAAAATAAAAATATGGAAATAATAAAAATAAAACTATATGTGTTGTGTCATTCTCTCTCTATTTGAGGATACCACGTTAATTTTTTTGTAAAAGTCTTTTATTGAAAGGATGGAAAAGAAAAATAGAGAGAAAATTTCAAGAAGTGTATTCAATGAATGTGTTAAACTAATCAATTTCAAAATATTTTTTGGCCAAACAATTTAATTTAAGTAAACTATATTTCTGAGAGATGTCCACATTATCTACTAGTTCAATCATCAAATGTTCTGAGCCAGGTCCGATGTTCATCTTATTTAAGGAAAAGGGAGGGGGTGACTATTATTAATGAGTATTCCTCCGGTCCTTAATACCTAATTTTTAAGTTAGTTTTGATCATAAATATAAAACCCATTTCTCATATTTATCAATTTTTTCTAAATTACCCTTATGGATACTCCCTCAACCATAATCAAGTAGAAGAAGAAGATAGGGTATTAAAAAAGATAATTATGATGTTTTAAGAAAAACATGTTAAGAAAAACATGTTATTTTTTATAATTAACTAACTTACCTAACTTTCTTAATCTAATCAAATTAGTTAAATGGATCTTACATTAAAGACCAGAGGAGTATTATCTACCATACTTCACCGTCTTTTTGTTTTTAAAAATAAACTAAAATTACTTCTTCTTCTTTTTTTGGTTGAAATTTTATGTATTAAACCAAGTTTATTAGGTGCGATGCATAGTGGGTTAGGGAAAAAGGCATATGATAATTTTCAATATTGAGGTGCAACGTAGCATTCTGATTGGTGGGAAATTAGACAACTTGAAAGGCTGCCTCTGCCGCCTGTGTGTAGAAAATGGTCAGAGGTTGGCTAGAGAATGATATCACACCTCTTTCTTTCTTTCATATTCTTGCTCATGTTCAGTACCATTATGATAATAACGTTTCCTAAGGATCACTAAAAACTTGTAGTGTATGCATTAGGGGTATAATTTCATGAAAAATATATAAATTGTTCAAAATTTAAATAACTGATATTCAAATCCCTGTAACAATGAGGAGTGGGTCTAGACAACTAATTAGTGATAATTGTACACAAGCTGCTCAAATATAAACTTAACTAATATGAAGAGAAGCCAACGGTTTTGTAATTTAATAGTATGAAAATTTTCTTATAAGTGCAAAACAACAAGTTTAATTCCACTTATAACTTTACGTTGTTAGTACCTGCATTTGAATTCAAAAGAAAAAAAGAAGCTAATATGAAAAGAAGAGTATGGGGAGATGAATAATTGATTGGGGCATCAATTTTATATATTCCCAACCACATGTATAACAATAATGCAGGAATATTATTGAGTAGTTTGAACAGTTCAATCACCAGTTTGGATGAGAACAAATAACAATAGGTATCATATACAGGCCATACATAGGGCACCCACATAAAAAGCCAAAAAAAAAAAAAATCAAAGAAGAATCATACCTAATAATTATGAAACAAAATGGCAAGGTCTTCATTGCCAATCATAGCGGCTTCTGGTTTGGATTATAAGCAACGAGTTAAAAGCTTGGGTGGCCATGGTTATCACTGACCACCGTTGAGCTTTTCTAAAGTAAAGACCTCTCATTAGGCTTCTGCATAAGTCTCAAGCAAACCAGTTGTGTTGATGAGGGTTCCATTCCTATGAACTTGCCCAAAATTATGGATAAGACCAATCTATGATTTAAAAAAAAAGAAAAAAAAAGGGTTGTTAGCAGCTCTAGACATCAAAACAAACCTTGAGGAGGCTACTTGGGCCATGAGGACAAGGTCCCAGTGTTGAATGGGCTAATTTAGCAAATAGTTAATGACAAGAAGAATCATATTGTAGCTCCAAACTTGAATTAGTGAAAATAGGATTTTTTTTTCACTATAAGAGTAATAGATTCTAGTCTCTGCGTGTGTATATAAAAAGTGTGATAGATTCTAACATATGTGGGATAATAAGTGACATTAAACATGTAACCTCGCACTTATAGGAGGACATTATATTCATGTCATTAGGTTATAATACGAGGTAATTACAATGTTTTAGAAAAGCTGAGATGGTTATATAAAAATAAAAATAAAAGAAGAGAAACAAAAAGAAAAGCTAAGATGGCAATTACAATGTTTTAAAACATCATCATTGATCATGCCATTGTCATTTATACACAATCACCTACAAATTAAGGTTGAGAAATGTCAAGAAGTGCGATTCAAACGAAAGCTTCAAGTTCTTACATAAATTAATAATATTGATTTTTTTTCCCAATATTAAAAGACCACATTACATCAATCCTAGTTTGTCACATGGTATATTAGTTAACATTGATAGATATGGACTCATGGAGGATAGGTGATTAAAATTTCACTAATAATATGGGCCAACTAGGCCAACATCTTAATTTGTAGGGATTAATTCTTAATTTTCTAACTATAAAGACTTTTCTTTAGAAGAAGTTGTAAATTTTCAGGGCCTATAAACTAATATTCGCTTAAAAAGATAGGAACGAGCTATTCACAAATCACAACCACGGTTCATAAAAGCGGAAAGGGACCTCAGTTTTTATCAATATGTAAAAGACATTAATCGCTTCCTTTTTCCGTCGTCATTTCTTCAAGTTGATTTCTCGCCCTCATTTGTTTATTTCAGAAAGCAACCCCATTTTTCCTCGTTCTTCATTCCCGTCTTTAGATCGAAACGAAGACTTCTTTTCTTCGGCGGAACTACTCAAATGGCTTCCAAGCGGATCTTGAAGGAGCTCAAAGACCTCCAGAAAGACCCTCCTACCTCTTGCAGTGCTGGTATCAATTTGTTTCCACCAAATCCCCTTTCTTAGCCCTGTTTTTTGTTGTTTTTCCTGTTTAAGTAGTTTTTAGGCTTCCTACAGGACCCGATCTGCGATTTCTGGAAATTTTATGGATGCGGGTCTATTTGTTGTGTTTATTTATTTATTTATATTTTCATTTGACAATATTAGCTGTCGGTGTTTCTATTACAAACCAACAGTGACGATGCTTATGAAAACCTTGCCTAATAACATATTGGAAAACTAGATATTCAAAACTGGAGCGGACATTAAGCCGACAATTATCCCGCCAATGTCATGGGAAATGGAGTGAATACGTTGTATGTGATTTTATCGGATGTTTTTCTCGTTTTGATATGTGTCTGTGCGAATCTAGATATATAACCCATGAATGAAGTATATGATGGCTTGTAAATTTCTCAACCTTTATAATGGCTTTCACAAGATTTTTGTCAAAAGTGGGATTTTGTGAGACATTTTTCTAAGCGTTGAATAGTTTCGCCAAAGGTAATTGACTATTGAGATGTTCAAGTTGTGATTAGCTGACCTGAGTTTTCGCCACCTTTTTTGAATTAAACTCCGTTTCCCTCCATTTGATCATGGCTATTAGGGTCAAGGTTTTTCGTACACTGAATCTTATAGCTTTTAGGATATTATTATTCAATTTACTTCTTAAATCATTTTTTCCAATTGAGATTTTTCTCAACTCCTTCGGGTTTATGATAGTTATCTTGAAATAGGGGCCAATTTTAGGCAAATATTCCTTTAATTTTCCATAGTGATAGGGCTTGGCTGACTAGAATTCACACTAAATATCACTGATACAATATTCCATTTCTGATTTTAACAAACAAGTAGGTCTAAAGTTCGGGTTTCAGTATGAAAATTTGGAAAATTTATTTGAAGCGCATTCTTGTATCTGTTATAATATATTATATTGATTAAGTTCATTTCATTATGCTTTGTTCATCACTTGCCCAGGCCCTGTGGCAGAGGATATGTTTCACTGGCAAGCAACGATAATGGGCCCCCCTGATAGCCCGTATGCTGGGGGTGTTTTTCTAGTCACCATTCATTTTCCTCCTGATTACCCATTCAAGCCACCTAAGGTATTGCCCTGGTCCATAAAAATACAAGCTTCACAGTTTGCATCTTGTGTGCTTGGGACATAGTGGATGTAGATTATCTTATTCTCTGAAACCTTTATTTGGAATGATTGTATTTGCTATTTGTGTGACTACTTTTTTATTGCATGCTGATGTTTTTTTAATACTTCATTTTTCCTTTCATCCTTCTTTTACTACGCAGTTTATTTTCCTTGTTTTTCACTCGAGTATCTTGATTGAAATGTTAATGCCAAGCGATGGATTATTCCTGGTGATGAATGCTAACTCGTACTCCAGTAGCTTTCTTGGATGTCCATGAACACATATCAATTCAAATGCTATGATTTGAATATTTAATATACTGCAGTTTCTAATGACTGAATTAAGTTTATATTTTACCCTGATCTTAATAAAAGGGTTATAAATTTCTCATAGATTTGAAGCTGATGAAATCATGAAATTGTGTTTGCTAATTTGATGAGATATTTTGCATCAAAAGGTGTATGTACTATGCTAATTGATACGATTAATAAAAGCATGTACCATAAACAAATAGATTGCCATACGAGTGATCTTTGGATCTTGACAAATACTGGTTAAGTGATGGGATGGCTGTCATCTTTGCAAAACTCTACAGCTTTTTCGAATAAAAAGACAAAAAGAATCCTTCTAATATCATTTAAAAGAAGGAAGAAGCTGTCTACTTCAGGATGAAGACGGAAATATAACGAAAGGAAAGGCTCGTTGATGGCAGCCTCTCATCTCTTAATTATGTTACTCTGAAAATAGAGACAAACCAAAAGAATCAAAATTAACTACAAGAGTTAATGACAAAGGATGGTTGATAGATTCCTTAGCAGTAATAGAATCTTTGACTCTCGGATAATAATGAACAGTTGATTCTTTAAGATTTCTAACTTAACAGATTACTCGACACAGACAACTGAAGTTTTCTATTTTTATGTCTAATATCTTAGTTCGTTTGATCAACTCGTTTCACTTGGCATTTAAGACTTTATAATGTCTCATTCATAATGTAGTTTTCACGAGCCTTTATCCTTGAAACCTCTTCTTCGCTCTGGAAATGGATCAGAACTTCTTAACAACTTGCTCTTATATTATTGGACCTGGATTCGCAATAACCTCTCTTTTTTTTTCGGGAAGAACATGTATGCTCAAATTTTAACTCTTCTTTTTCTGCCTTTTTTTTTTTTTTGGCTGTCCTTGCAGGTTGCTTTCAGAACCAAAGTTTTCCACCCAAATATCAACAGCAATGGCAGTATTTGTCTTGATATCTTAAAGGAGCAGTGGAGCCCTGCTTTGACTATATCTAAGGTTCCGACACCATGCTTAATTTAAACATAAACGATTAATGCATGCCACTTCTGCTGGGAAAATTTTGTCCAACATACCCCATGATTCTTAAATCACAGTGCAATATTTTAGTGATGACTTAGGAGTTAGCTACGTTTGCATCTGGTACACTTGTTTGTCAATCTTACTTCTTAGATGTCCAGTTGTGGAAATACAAATAATAACAAATCTCGTGAGTTAAAAGAAACACATCTGAGCGCTCTGAGCTTATGACCAGAGGCTAGCTAAGATGGGAGAAGTGGGGTGGGATGTGAATCGAGGTCAAAGCTTAAATATTCTGGTGTAATTTAAAAAGGAAAGGAAAAAAGAAAAGAAAAGAAACGAAAAGAAAGGGACATATCGGTTAGGGATTATTCTGTTTTGGCTGACAAGATAAAGTTGTGAAGCATATGAATTGAAAAGCATGGTTGCAATCCTCATCTGTCTTGAATCATTGCTGTTTTTTAAGTGGGTGGGAAGGGTTTCTGTTTCCTTTTTCAGGTCTTGCTTTCGATTTGCTCCCTCTTGACGGATCCAAACCCAGATGATCCTTTGGTGCCAGAAATTGCTCACATGTACAAGACAGACAGGGCCAAGTATGAGACCACTGCCAGGAGCTGGACTCAGAAGTATGCCATGGGCTAACATATTGGAAGGCGTGAGAGGGCTTTTTCCTTCCATTTGTTGTTAAAAAGTGTAATAATTGTATAATCCAACGATCTATCTTCTGCTTTCTGCTTTAGACAATTTGA
This sequence comes from Neltuma alba, assembly GCF_004799145.2. NCBI lineage: Eukaryota > Viridiplantae > Streptophyta > Magnoliopsida > Fabales > Fabaceae > Neltuma > Neltuma alba. The sequence continues at coordinate 62,501 of NW_021634113.1, read as the reverse complement.
GGATAGGTTCTTAGAATTTGCCTTAGCTGTGAAAGCCTCACAAGCTTTACTTCGTCCGTATGAAATTTCGTCTGTGGTGCTGTGAAATTTCTGTAGCTGATTGTAGTCTCTCTGTCATATAAACAGCTGTAGTCCTTAATGGCCAAAATCCCACCCGTACTGCCTTGTCTATTTGCTGTTACGCCTCATTGGGGGCCCCTGATGGAATTTTCTGTTTTTGAATGAAGACTGGATACAAACAAAGCAAAAAACAACTAACAATGAAAGGCAAGACATTTATCCCTCATCAACCTCCCCTTCTCCTCTAGTTGAAGGTTGATCAAAGGTCCAAAAGTTGGCTTGCAAAACATGAGACTTTAGCTAAATGATGAGGTCAGAACAAGTGCTCCCTGATGGAATTTTCAATGCACGGTCCCTCCCCCCCCCCCCCAACCCCAAAAAAAAAAACAGAGAAAAAAATATTGCAGAAAGAATTTGAAGTGAGCGTCTATAACTGCATTTCACGTGATATCAGCGGGGAATGGACAGGTCGGCATGGAAAGTGAGTTTTAGTGTGATATTTATACTCAGTTGTCTAATTTTAAAAAAAAAGTTATTAAATTATTTTAAACTACTTATATTTATTATTTTTTAAAATTAATTTGTTTCATTTATAAAGTGATATATAATATAATCATCCACACAAGTATTTTAGAGAGATAATATAACATATGCTATAATTAAATAATTCAGTAATTTTCTTAATCTCTTTCCAATTAGCTAAGTGGATCTCATATTAAGGACCAGAGGCAGTATAATGTTTTTGTCTTTATTATTTAACTGTCGACTACTTTTATATAATTCTAAGTAGGGGCATGATTATAGAGGCATCTTCCATATGAGTATAAGGATGAGAATTATAAACAAGGGTACTACTTGATATAAATGTAAACACATGATAGGTATTGAATAGTACGATGATATGCTTTTAAAATGCTAATTATCAGTGAGCAAACATGTGGTACGTGTTACAAACCATAATGTGAGACCAATAATTGGAGTAGATGTCCAAACTTATTGGTTATGCCCACGGATGAACAGTCAAAATCAAAATTGAATAGAAAGATATCTGCGAGTTTGCATGGCCATTTTTGGCACCATTCGCCAAATTTACCTGCACAATAGACGCCAAGTTAAAAAAAACATATTGGGTTAGGTGTGTAGAACTAAATTTGCAGATAAATCTGCCTTTGGGATAAGACTGGGATTCTGGCTGTTGCTGGAAACACAGCAAATCTGACTCACATTATTGCACCTTTTCTTTCACCACTTAATGTTTCCATTGTGATTTATACACACCTTGATGCTCTCATTTGTTACATTTAATACTACTGTTATATTGTTCACAAAGGAGTTTTTGGTCCTTTCAACGGAAAAATCTTAAGAACACTTGTATGCCATTTATCTTGTTTTATTAGATTTCTAGAGGAACAAGTTTAATAGTTTATTGATATCATATCTTGATTTAAAACCAAAAATCCTTTTTAAGATTGTTGCTGCAATTTAATCTTCTTTTCATCATGTACCATACTAGCTAGCTAGAATCTTGTCTCAAAGGCACCTCTGGAATTTGCTCAGGATAATAGGATGCTGCAGAGTTACTGCCCAAGGGTTAAAATATTGTAACCAAAAAAAAAAAAAACTGAAATCTGTATATTTTGATAATCGTAAAAAATTGGGAAAATACCAAAAAAAGTCATTGGAATATGAGAAATGTCAGATTAGGTCCTTAAATTTCGAAAATGACAGAATGGGTCATTGACCTAATCTATCATTTGTGAAATTCAGGCGAATTGACAATTTTGCCCTCATTTATTCATTCACTACAATGATTCAAGGAATCACTATAAGAGTTTAGGTGTTACCTAGATTCGTGTAGCGAATAACTACTCACTTTTCATAGTCAGGTGTCTTGTTATTAACTACAACTAATTCTGTAATCACTAGAACAATGTAAGTATTACCTAGATTTGTGTAGAGAATAACTACTCATTTTTTCATAGTCAGATATCTTATTATTGTCAGGTACCTTATTATTAACTACAACGAATCTTGTCATCACTAGAACAGTGTAAGCGTTACCTAAATTTGTTTAGAGAATAACTACTCACTTTTGCTCAGGGATAAAAATGTCAATTCGCCTGAATTTCACAAATGATAGATTGGGTCAATGACCCATTCTGTCATTTTCGAAATTTAAGGACCCAATCTGAAATTTGGTATATTCCAGGGACTTTTCTGGGATTTTCCCTAAAAAATTTTATAGAAAGATTAAAATGGAAATATATATATATATTTACTTGATAAGAAGTGGCATTATTCATGAGTCCTGAATTGTGCATTTCACCTTAAGCTTTTGTATAAAGCATGAGGTTCCATAATAAAAATTATTAAAAATTTAATTATGTTCTATGACCAAAAACAATAAAACATGATGACTCAAATACCCTTTAACACTTTTTATGCCGCAAATACCCTTCGGCTTTAACATGTTTGAAGGGAGAATAGGTTGTCACAAAAAAAAAAAAATACAGAATAGGTAACATGGTTTTGTTGGGTTTAGTTTTTGGTCTTTTCATCTGTCTAGATAATTAAACTCTATTTGTTACTTCAAATTACTCCTCGAGTTTTAAATATAAGACCCATTTTATAGTGTAAATTATACTACAAAATGGGTCTTATATTTAGGATGAGAGAGAGTATATACAAATTATTCCACTCTATATTGAGTTATTGGATATAATTTTGCCTTAATTATTTGTTCTTTAACAAAAGATGTTTGGCCAACCAAAAAAAAAACATGTAAAATTCAATATCAAGTTAAAAAAACAAAGGGTCACGTGAAAAGAATGGAAAACCATAGGCCACACACTTAAAATTAGAATGTGATGACTCTTCTTTTATGATTTTCCCCCAAAAATTAATGCCAATTAAGGAGAAAGACTTTGCTCATTCCCTACCTACCATATCAATGATTTTTTTTTTTTCAAAAAGGGAAGACGTCATCAACAGCCAACAATCTCACACACACACAAAAAAAGAAGAAGAAGGAAAACGCTGTCACAAAAGTTTTGGAAAAATCTCTATTTTTCCCCATGTTTCTTGACATCCAAGCCACCAACCATTTTTTTTTTCCTCCTGCCAACCCAGGCCATCAACTGATGCATGATAGTTTATAAGTAATAAATAAGCAAATTTCATAAATAAAAAAATTGATTAAAATTAATTAAAAGGAATAAATGTGTGAGAAATGTATTTTTTTAAAATATGACTTTATTTATCGAGAAAATGAGCATGAGAAAAAGAGTTAAAAATCATACATATTCAATGGAATAAAAATAAAAAATAAATTCAAATTTTAAAAATGTACAAAATATAATTTATAAAACAAGGACAAGATGCATCAAACGCCCTATAATATTTTGTAACGCATCTAACACTTTGACGTATTTTTTATGAGTGTCTAGGGCTTCCAAATTTTTTTTTTGTTTTAATGCTGGACACACTAAAAAAAATATTTAAAAGTACTGTATGCACAAAAAAATATTTTATGGTACTAAATGTAGTTAAAAATATTTTAAAATATTAGATATACTACAAAATACTATAAGATATCAAATTGATCTTTGAAATGCACCTTAACCTTGTAAAAAATTATAAAATAAAATACCAGAATGTAGGCTATTGAGGAGGGCGGTCAAAGGATCTTCCCTTTCTGACATGACTATGATAAAATCATATCACCATATCACCGGCCAATACGAACGGCGGTGGTCCCCATCTCATGGGGTCAGGTATCCGTACCCACGGTCTCATCGCCTGCCACCAATCTTCATTCGCCACGTGTACTTTCCGTTTTGTCAAAAAGTATCCGTTGTTTCCATTCGATCACTGGGCGTGTCGAAGCACTGCAAGCAGCCAAGCCTGATACCACAACCACCTTGTCACATTTTGCGCTCATACAAGCTTTTTGAAGTGAAAGCGCTTTTAAAAATATTTTGAACATGTTACTAATACTAATATTAATATTAACAATATAGGTTGGTCCTAGCTCCTAATGAAAGGGGCCAGCTACTTAAGCATGAAGTCTTTGACTCAACTCAATCATATAGCCGCATTTTAAAAAAAAGAATATTCATAAATCTAATACCCTAAATAAAAAAAAATAAGATTAAGGCAATCAATATAAATGGAAAATAATCATAAACACCGATTGCATGTACTACCTCCAATATTTAATATAAAATTTTGTTTGACTTTTATCTTGGTCTTAAAGATAATACCCTAATATACTTTGTCTCTCATATTTATCTATTATTTTCCAAACAGTTCTTATAATAATGATAGTTCTAACCAATATATTTGATCAGTAAGAATATTTTAGGAAAAATAATACCTACTTATTACAAATAACTAACTTAACTAATATTTTTAATCTATTCAAATTAGTCAACTAGTTTTTATATTAAAAACCGAATGTAGTAAAAAATAATATCAGGATGTTGAATGTTAGTTTACCCAAAATAATGATAATGCCAGTGATGATGATGTTAATATTTTGCTTTGAAAATGTCATTACTAATGATAAATTACCGGAAACACATTCAATTCAAAGCATATCTTTCTAGTGTAAAATGTGGTTTCGTTTATTCCAATTGTTAATGAATTACTAGTACCACCTGGTAAAAAAAATCGGAAGTTGTGGAGTTTTCGTGGTGGCAGCGAATGCCAACGTCGGCATAACGAAACGGTTTTGTTTGCAAATGCGGCGGGTCGTATGGTTGTCTTTCGCTCACCGGAATCTGCGCCTGCCTCTCTCCCTCCTCCCAAGATTCTTTCTCGAACAACCCACCAAAAAAAAATTCCCCTATTTATTAAAAAAATTAAAAATTTTGACATTGTCATTTCGGGAAAAATTCAGCCTGCAATATCTCACTCCATATATAATACCTGTCATTCTTCGCTTTTGACTCTACACTCTCACTCTGTTTCAGAAAACCAACAAAACCTCTTTCCGCCATTGATCATGTGAGCTTGAGCTCTCTTGTTTCTCACAGAAATGAGGGGAACCAAATTATCTGAGCAGAAAATTATCACAAGCAAGCTTGTGAGAAATCCGTGCTTTCCGGGCGTGACACCCAGAGTTGTTCGGATTTCCGTGGCTGACGACTATGCTACTGATTCTTCCAGCGATGAAGACGAGAGAGAAGGACGTTTTTCTCGCACGGTGAAGAAGTTCGTCCATGAGATCAGAATGGAAGATTTCTCCAGTTTCATATCTCACAGGGAAGTTAACGGTGATTCCAGGTCCATTTTGAAGCAGAAGAACAGGGAAAGGCGACCTGCAATGGCCAGAAGTAAACAGAGCCTCCCCAACGGGAAGAAGTTTCGCGGCGTCCGGCAGCGGCTGTGGGGGCGCTGGGCGGCGGAGATCCGAGACCCGTTTTTGCGAGCTCGGAAGTGGCTCGGCACTTTTGACACGGCGGAGGAAGCGGCTTTGGTGTACGACATAGAAGCCATTCGTCTTAGAGGAGCCGATGCTCTGACTAATTTAATTAAGCCGCCAGAGAAACATCAACCTATAGTGCTTCCATTAAGCAATCACGAATCCCAAGGACCAGTGAGAAGTCCTCTGAAGAAGAAGAGCAAGTCGTGGGAAAATGAGTGTGTCTACGATTCAAGCAAAGAGTCTCGCGATTTATTATCGTCTTCGTCTTCCTCGCCGACTTCGGTTCTTAGATACAGTGGGGGAGGGTCCTGTGACCCAGCAGGGTGGGCCGGCATCGAGGAATCCAGAGAAGAAGAAGAAAAGTTCTTTTTCCCAGATTCATCATCAGAATTTGCATCCAGTTGTTACTCGGACTACGAAACCCCTCTTAGTCCCCTGTTGTTTCTTGAATCCGGTGCGCCTCAACTGATATCTAGCGAGATTTTAAGGGACATTCCATTTCAACTTGATGATGATTTTGAATCTTCCAAGTGGGTCGTTGATAATTACTTTCAGGATCCTTTGCCTCTGAAATGAGAAATCCAAACTGGGTTTACGAGAGAGGAAACTTTCGCTCTGATTAATCAAGCTGGTGGAAGGTTGAACACACACAATTCCTGAGAAAATGCAACTAGTTAGTTGGTGGTGTTCTGTTTGAGGCGTGATCTAGGTCTTTTTGAAGTGTGTAAACAGCTAGCTAGTGTATGACGTTAGTTTCTGCTAAATTTTCTGTAAGGAAGTTTAGGTAATATTAGAGTTTTGGGATGTCTAGATTTGCAGTTTTGGCCTTTTTCCATGGAGATATACTGCTTTCTTTTTGTGTGTAAAGAGCTAGATTATATTATGTGAATTTATTAGCATGACTCTAGTGTTTGTTCAGTGTTTCTTCCGCAATGGAGTTTTGGGTAATCTTTAGTGAGATTCTAATGCTTGATTTTCAGTTTTAGGAAGGCTACTGATTCCAATGAGCCTATTCGTAGTTATTTATTCATTAACTTTTAATCAAATCCACCAAGAATTAAACATTTAATGCCTGTGTCATACTCGATTTGAAAGCTCTCACGTAAATAGAAGGCTCCTAGGTCTTAGGTTTAATTCCAGTGTTCCCCTTATAATTTCATATCTATTCTTTAATTTTAAAAAAATTGTGTTTTATATGTTATGCTTTTGGGCATGTCGTTGAAAATTAACAGAGAATCTATAGGACATCATGTATACTATTTGAGAATATTAATGATGGTCCATTTTTATTAATTACAAAATGGACCTAAGTGTTGCTTATCACTAAATGTGCGTGCTTTGAAAGGTCAAGTGGTTGATAGGAGCCATGGGTTTAGGAATTGAATCTCTGGCTTATGTCACTTTCTTGGAGATACTGATTTTGGTATTTGTGAACCGATAGCTAGCCATGCTTTTGAAGCTAAGTCCCTTTTTTTCCTTTCCTTTCATTATTTTATATATTTTACATAATTTGAATTGAAGGTGGGCATTATTCTAAAGCCATAATTAAAAAGGCAAAGAGGTATCAGCCTGTCCCTCTTGAGATTTCCTTTGTCCCTCCCCTAAAGTAACTGTTCATCCAGATTTGTCCCTGTCAGATATTACATTGTGTGTTTGTGTATGTATACCTTTTTTAATCTAGCTAATTCCTTCATAAAATCTTGACGTACAAATATATTATTGGGGGAATGAATTCCACTTCATCAAATCAAAATACGTTAGTTTTCTTTTTTTTTTAAATGGCTTATTAAATTAATTGAAAAAAGTTTGGTGCTCATGAAAGCTGAGCAAGAGGGAGGAGATAAGAATGGGAAGGGCATGATCTTTATAAAAAGACAAAGCAGTTGGGCAGGCGTAGCCTCAAGAGTACTAATAAAAGGCTGTGAGAGAGGCATACCAATTTCACTTGGACCCACCCACAGTCTCTCTTGCGCCACTTCCACTGAAACCATTCTAAAAGCCTACCACTACAATACCAACAATTCTACTGTAAATGTTACTTATTCTAAATATTGTTCTTATTACACAAAACGAGTGATGAGCAAATAGAAACAGCATTTCTATATATTGTTTAGTTGTGGCTGCTATGGCCAATTGGGTCAGAATGAACATATTGAAAACCCCATATGGAAGGATGAGAGAAACAGAAAAATGTGAGCCAGAGAGAGCATGTAGGGCATAGGCATTGGATTCTGAAGCCTAGAGATTCAAATAGATCAGAGGCCAGCAGAGTGAATACTTTCTAAAACAAGTATTTGTCTGGTATGACCAAACAAGAGGTGGCTTTTTTGGACAAGTTGCACAAAGTGTGTATTCTTATAGGGCAGATAGACAGCAAAGAGAGAGAGAGAGAGAGACAGAGAGAGCAGAGACTTTAATGAATCGCAGGTAATTAAGTTATATTAAGGTACTGGTTTACAAAAAAAGAGGCCTTGAAACGCCTCACCCGCAGGCTAGTGATGCTGCTATGTTACTGTATTTCTTTTCTTTTTTGTGTGTCTGTGTGTGTATCTTTAGTTTTACTTTACTGCATGCTCTCATATTAGTATTGTCCCTAGCTAGTACTCACTTTCCTGCCTCTTTTGTCTCCTATATCTCTTCATTTGTAATTTCATAACAGTCCCTTGTAGATTATTTGACAATATAATTTCCGGCTTTTAAAGAACATGTGGAGATACGGAAATTTGAATCCAAGGGGAAGCTTAATTTTAAATTAAAGATGGGATGGGGTGGGCCATTATGAATTGTCACTTTCCAAATACATAATACCGTATCTACCGTCTGCCTTGGGCCTCCCTGCCATTATGCGTCTCTCAACACTATACACACTTTCTCCTTTTCTGGATTCTTTCGCTCACGTTGACAAGTTTGTTTTTCAGTAGAACGGTATAGTTGCTCGCAGTATGACAGAAAGTCATATGGTAAGCATAATTTACTCAATTAGTGATTTACTTGTACCGATCATGTATTTCAGTGTTTCAGTAAATATACATATTGGGAGAACAAGAAGCAGCATGGAATCACAGATCAACTTATAAGTGCGTTTGATGTTCTGGCATAGTTTATAATATTGTGAGCCACATTTCTTTCTTCTAAGATTCTATTCAAAGCCCATGAAAGCGGCAGGTGATTTGAAAATATCCCATAAACTAATACTCCTAATCCATGTAACTTCCACCGCCTTATTATTCCATAGTGAAGAATTACCCAACACCAACATCTAAATGTGCCTCAACATTGCCACGTTGCCCATATCACCACCCTTTCTGAGGTCTAAACCACCTTCCTTCATGGGGCAGATGACACTTGCACCGTCTGAAGCTTTTAGTGCATGTGTGTAAAAGGGAAGTCCCACATTGCTAAAAAGGGTTAACATCCAATTTTATGTGATCAACATGAACATAAATTTAAAAGGAGATCCCAATTTTAAAAAGGTTAGCATATTAGAAGGAAGAGTTTTTTGAATTTATAAACCCTATAATACTAATGAAATTCACCAATATGGAACTTATAATAATACACCCCTCTTGAGAGTCGACATTCCTGATGACTTTACTCTATAACACTTCACTCGATCTCCTACTTGTAAGGATCCTCCGCAAAAGGCCCTTTCCAGTTAGCCAACTCTTACTAAAAGTACCAATATGATCAACATAAGTGTAAAAGAAGAGCCTAATTCTAAAAGATTAGCTTATTAGAAGGGAGAACTTCTTAAACCTATAAATCTCGTAACACTTGTAAGATATCCGAATATAGGACTTATAACATTTTACTTTAGAAGTTTTCATGTAAAAACTATAGGTATTTGAAAGTTTTTAAAAAAAAACTAATATTGTCTTAGTGATTGTAGATATTGTAGATATGCTGGCAATGTGACCCTAACTATTAAAATATTAACGGTGATTAGTTTTTTAATGGTGAACATTTGAATTTATCTCTTTTTTAACACTCATAGAGCATTATTAATCCAAAAAAAAAATCAAATATTCACAATTCTTGCACGAAATACCTTCAAAATAAAATTGTACCTTAATTCTTTTAAAAATAGTGAGCCAGGAAAAAGAGTGGGTACCCACGCAAATATTTTTGGGCACTTTTGCTGAAAATATTTTTACCAAAATTCAAAATTCTTCACTTTGAACTAGCCTTAAAAAAAAAAAAAAAGCTTATTTTTGCAGCTTCAGATTTGATGCTTCCATTTCTGTACGTTGGAGGTGTTTTATAGCCATCAATAATCATTAAGGTCAGAACTGATTATACTATATCAGTATACTGATAATAATACCATTTAATATAAAACAGTAAGGTAAATATTCATAAACGAGGGAAGTTTAAAAGAAACAAACTTTAGGATATTCCCTAGATGCTTCTTACCGACCCTCAAAAGCAATGTGTACGAGCGTATGCGCACACGCTAAAAAATTTCTAAAATTTATAATTTTTTAAATTATCCATTGATTATATATAGGACAAGTTTTAGGGGCAACACTAAAATACCCTCAAATATGCTAAATAACAAATTAGAGCTGGTGAATTTTAAAATCTCAAATTAGACTCCTTGTAATATTATGAAATTTTAAAATATTATAAAATGACAACACTATCTTTATTCTCTGTGACTATTTTCATATAGTTATTAATTACTCTAGTTTAATTATTGATTACTTTTGTTTTTAAAATTCCAGTGACTACTTTTATATAGCTATTAACTTCAAGAGTAGTAAGTAACTAAACAAAAAATAGTCGTTAGATCTCCAATAACACTTAATATATTTTTTGATTTTTGAAATAAAAGTAGTCAACAGTGAAAGTAGAATAATTAATAGCTCAATAAGAGTAGTCACCAACGTCTAAATGTGCCTCAACATTGCCACGTTGCCCATATCACCAACCTTTCTGAGGTCTAAACCACCTTCGTTCATGGGGCAAATGACACTCGCACCGTCTGAAGCTTCTAGTGCGCGTGTGTAAAAAAGAAGTCCCAAATTGCTAAAAGGGGTTAACATCCAATTTTATGTGATCAACATGAACATAAATTTAAAAAGAGATCCCAATCCTAAAAAGACTAGTCTATTAAAAGGAAGTGTTCTTTGAATTTATAAACCCTATAATACTTATAAAATTCACCAATATGGGACTAATAATAATGCACCCCTCTTGAGAGTTGACATTCCTGATGGCTCCACTTTACAACACTTCACTTGATCTTCAACTTGTAAGGATCCTCCGTAGGAGGCCCTTTCTGGTTGGCCAACTCTTAATAAAAGTACCAATATGATCAGTATAAGCATAAAAGAAGAGCCTGATTCCAAAAGATTAGCCTATTAGAAAGGAGAGCTTCTTAAACTTATAAATCTCATAACACTTGTGAGATTTCTGAATGTAGGACTTATAACATTTTACTTTAGAAGTTTTCATGTAAAAGCCAGGGGTATTTGAAAGTTTTTTTTTTAAAAATTTAATATTGTCTTAGTGATTGTAGAGATTGTAGATACGCTGGCAATGTGACCCTAACTATTAAAAATATTAATGGTGCTTAGTTTTTTAATGGTGAACATTTGAATTTATTTCTTTTTTACACTTATATAGCGTTATTAATCCAAAAAAAATTAAAATATTCACAATTCTTGCACGAAATACCTTCAAAATAAAATTGTACCTTAATTCTTTTAAAAATAGTGAGCCAGGAAAAAGAGTGGGTACACACGCAATATTTTTGGGCACTTTTGCTGAAAATATTTTTACCAAAATTCAAAATTCTTCACTTTGAACTAGCCTTAAACCAAAAAAGAAAAAACTTATTTTTGCAGCTTCAGATTTGATGCCTCCATTTCTGTACGTTGGAGGGGAAGTTTAAAAGGAACAAATTTTAGGATATTCCCTAGATGCCCCTTACCGACCCTCAAAAGCAATGTATACGTATGCGCACACGCTAACTTAAAACTAAATAATAAAAATAAAAATATCTAAAATTTATAATTTTTTAAATTATCCATTGATTATATATAGGATAAGTTTTTGGGGGAAAAACACAAAAGAACCTCAAATATGTTAAATGACAAATTAGAACAGGTGAATTTTAAAATCTCAAATTAGACCCCTTATACTATTCTAAAATTTTAAAATATTATGAATTGACAACACTGTCTTTTTTCTCAGTGACTATTTTCATATAGTTATTAATTACTCTAGTTTAATTATTGATTACTTTTGTTTTCAAAATTCCAGTGACTATTTTTATATAGCTATTAACTAGATAAGAGTTGTAAGTAACTAAACAAAAAGTAGTCACTAGATCTCTAATAACACTTAATATGTTTTTTGAATTTTTGAAATAAAAGTAATCAACAGTGAAACTAGAGTAATTAATAGCTTAATAAGAGTAGTCACCAAAATTTAAAAAATAAAAGTACTCAATCGCAATATTAGAGTAGTTAGTAGCTAAATAAGAGTAATTATCAAAGTTCTAAAAATAAATATAGTTAATAGCTAAAAAAAAGTAGTCAATATATATATATAAAAAAAAAAAAGTAGTTGTCAGAGCTCTTGCGACCGATCATGGGAGTTCTGGTGACATGTTATTGGAGCTCCGACGACTGGAAGTGCTGAGGTGGCAATATTTAAAAAAAAGAAAAGAAAAAATTGTAAAGGTTATTTGTGTAATTTTACAAGATTTGAAATTCCAAAATGGTATGGGGGATCTAAATTGAAATTTTAAAGTGGGAAAAAGAACTAAAATACCCTTAAAAATACTAAAAGACAAATGAGGGTAAGTGAATTTTAAAATTCCAAATCAGACCCCTGATACGATTTTAGACTTTTCAAATTTTGTGAAACAACAACACTGTCCTTACTCTCGGTGACGACTTTCATATGGATATTGACTATTCTAGTTTAGCTATTGACTATTTTTATTTTTAAAGTTTCGGTGATTATTTTTACATAGCTACTGACTACACGAGAGTAGTAAGTAACTGAACAAAAAGTAATTGCTAGATCACCAATAACACTTAAATCATTTTTTGAATTTTTGAAACAAAAATAGTCAATAGTGAAATTAGAATAATCAATAACTCAATAAGAGTAGTCATCAAAATTTTAAAAATAAAAGTAGTTAATTGCAATACAAGTCAGTAGCTAAATAAGAGTAGTCATCAGAATTTTAAAAACAAATGTAATCAATAACTAAAAAAAAGTAATCAATACATAAAAAAGAGTAGTCACCGGAGCTTCGACGACCAGTCACTAGAGTTTCAATGACATGTTGTCGGAGCTCCGACAGTTGGCCACAGACAGGGTCTTTAGCAGCTGGAAGTGCTGAAGCGGCAGTTTTTGAAAAAGATAGCAAAAAAATAGTAAAAAAGCATTTGTGTAATTTTATAAGATTTAAAAATTTTAAAACAGTACCAGGGGTCTGATTTATGATTATGAAATTCACCTACTTTCATTTGCCATTTAGTATTTTTGAGGAAATTTTAGGATCTTTTTTCCTTTTAAAATTCACCCACTGATTTGTCCTTTAATAATTTTTAAGGTATTTTATTGTCTGTTTTTCTAAGTTTTTTTCTTCTTAATTTTTGTAAACTGATTATCAAGTTTACATTTAATAACGGAGCAAGTATATTATCTACTCTATTTATAGAGTAGATAGAAAGGATTATTTGATCTTATTTATAAGTTAGAGAAATAAATTTTTGTGCTGACTTTGTTCTCATAAGGATAAAATTAAAAAATTATTAAATTTTAAATAAGAATTAATAAAATTTAAATTTTTTTTAATAAAACACACTTATAAACAAGAAAAAAGGTTAAAGGAGTACCGGTTTACAGAGTCGGCGCTCACTTCTTTGACACGTCGTCCTAAACTCCACGCCACGAATCTCTTCCTCCGTTTCATCTTAATTTCTTCTTATGCCACCAATTTCCCATGCACATATGTATAACGCGAAGCCCCTCGAAGCAGAGACAAGGAAACAAGGCGCTAAGTCACAATGTTCCGGCGGAGCTGCCAAAGCTTCTTACCGTTTCTCTCAGAAGCTTAGAGGACCCTCTCATATGTCAAAGCGATCGAGTTTGACTTGATTTCCAGCAAAGAATCGATTTTTTTTTTTTTGTTTTGTTTTGACGAATGGTGGGCTCGAAGCAGGGCTTTCCTTCGTGGATTGGTGCGGCTGCTACCAGGGTTGATTTTGAGGGGAAGGTTTCGTCTATGTCATCGTCCAGTGATCCAAGTGATCATCACAGTGGCTCTTCGGGTGCCCCGCCGCTGAGCCATTCTGATGCTGAATTGTCTTTTGGAGAGAGAGCTTTGTCTGCCGCTGGTGCTGCTTTCGTTTCTGCTATCATCGTTAATCCACTGGATGTGGCCAAGGTATTAGGTTTAGGTTTAATTGACTCTTCAAATTTTTCATTTAGTTTTGCATTTTTCTTTGAAATTTGAGTTTTTTGCGGTAATCGTAACTCTGTCCTTGGAGCAGCAGGATAAGGAAGGAGGGTGAAATCTTCTTTGTTGAAGTGCTGTAGGTGTAAATGTTTTCCAATATAAGACAAATAATTTTTTTTTAGTGTCATTAGGTGTAAAAGCTAGAAGTATCTTTGCTTGCGTTTTCTATGATTTGGGGTGTATGTGGTTAAGATTGTTGTCATATTTCTTCTCTTTGATAGGAATGCCCAAAAGATTAGCCATATCTTATATCATCGTGTTTCATTCTTTTTAACTTTAATTCTTCTGTCCATCTTTAGTTCAAGAACAGGAATCTAAGAGGTTTCATTAAGTTTTGTGATAACTTTTTTCAGACAAGACTACAAGCTCAGGCTGCTGGGGTTTCTTATCAGAACATTTGCCGGATGGGATGTGAAACAAATACGGTATAATAAGTAGTTGTTATGCTTTTCACAAAATTTTATTTGAGAAAGTTTGCATTGACAAGTGTATATCTTATCAACTACGGTTGTAAAGCATAGAAGCATAATGGCGTTTGCTTTGAAAATTGATGGTTATTAATTACATGTTTTCCCTTCGGCATTTGTCTGATCATAATTGATTATGTATTTTGCTTCTCTTGCTTCTGTGAGTTCCTCAGAATGATATTTTCCTTTGAACCAACGGGAAGAGTCACAGTTGCTTTTTTTTTTCTTTTTTTTTTTTCAATCTTTTTATTCAGAGGGTACCGGCTGCAAGATATCCCGTTATGCAAGCATTTTCTAAATCAGAATCAGCATGCCGTTTGGGATGTTACGCTAACCAGTACAGAGGAACCCTTGATGTCTTGTACAGAGTCATACGTCAGGTTAGTGCATGGATTTTCAATTATGTTGAAAAATTTACTTGAACAAATTAAATCAATAATTTCAGCTTTTTTGTGGGATGATGTTACACTATCCAGTACAGAGGAACCCTTGCTGTTTCTTATAGTCAAGATCTTATGATAGGCCAAAGGGCTAAAAAGAGATTGAATGCAAGACCCTCCGACTAATGACAGAAAACACTTGAAATTGTGCATGTAGTTGTATAAAATTCACAAGCATGCTCAATACTATCGTCATATATTAACATCTCAATGCTCAAAAGTCACAAGTTTCCATGCAGGATCGCAAGGCATGCATCTCAAAACTCACTACCCACAATATACAAACATTTAAATAATAATTCAATTCTAAAATATCACCAATAATCAATTCCATCCTTATCTTCCATTATCTCGTTGTCATCAAGTTTGCTACCATCACTATTACTATGTAGAGTTATATCAACGGACCTAGCATGAAGTTTCTGATAATATCAGACGGAATAACCTGCACAAAGTAATATGCCATGTTTCATACATGAGTCATGATGAGAGCATTCTTATAGCTTTCCTACTGTAATAACTACATAGTCCTATTTTTTTTCCAATGGCATGTCAATATAGATTACTACAAGAAGGATCATAGGAGCTAATTTATGCAGGAAGGATTTACAAGATTGTGGAGAGGCACAAACGCAAGTTTAGCATTGGCTGTGCCATCTGTAAGCTCTCTTTCCCGTATAGGATTTATATTGTCATATGGTTTCTTTGGGGCCTGATATCATTTGGTTTGTACACATTATCTACATCTTGCATGCAGTTATATTCTAATTTTATTGTATTTTTGCTGTCAATTAGGTTGGAATCTACATGCCTTGTTATGATATCTTCCGCAACATGATGGATGACTTTACTACGCAGAATGCTCCAAACTTAACACCCTATGTTCCCCTGGCTGCAGGAACATTAGCACGGTCATTGGCTTGTATATCTTGTTATCCTGTTGAACTAGCAAGGACACGTATGCAGGTAGTCTCTAATAAGGCTCTAGCTAATTTTTGTGTGGTGATTTGTGAGATATAGGTTATTATGTCATTTAGTAATAGGCAATGATGAAAAATGGACGCCCATGATTTATATGAGAAAATCATGACATAGCAAGAAGGTTTGGCTAACCGTCCTTAGGGCAGGATTTTTTTTTTTTGGGTTTATTTTTTGGGTTTTTTTTTTGGGGGGGGGGGGGCGTGTTCAGGAACTGCTGCCGGAAAACACTCTGGATTGGCCTTCAAAAGAAGGGTTCAAACCAGAGGAAAAGGTTATGGCTTCAGTTTGGGGGTTAAGAAAAACAAGGTGCTTTTTCGTCTCCATTCTTGAGAATCTATTGGCTGCAACGTAAGAGTTGGAGATTTACCTTAAAGCATCAAGTACAGACCATTTTTTTTTTTCCGGAATAAAAGCATGGAAACCATTGCCGACATTATATATGATTTATCTGGTCATTTTCACCTTTTCTTTTTCCTTCTTTGGTGTGTGTAAATCTGGTGCATTGGTTCAGCTATTCTGGTTGACGAGGTCCCTCTGTCCTTGAAACCTCTATTGCTTTACTCCCAATGAATACTTTCTTCATTGAAAAAGCATCTTCTAAATAAACTCGAGGGCTTTGATTTTTATTTATGTTGAGTAGTAATTCATGTTTTTTCATTTGTGCCCCTCTGTTTAGGCATTTAGAGCTACCCAAAAGGGCATGCTTCCTGGCGTGTGGAAGACATTGCTTGGAGTAATCAAACCTTTAAATGGCGCAAGCCTCCTTCAAAACTGTAAGTCCAGCCCCATACTGCTTCCTTTGATGTACTTTATCATCTTTCTGAGGCAATACATAGTTCGTTTGGTTGACTCAATTAGTGGCTATTTTTATGACATCCTTAACAGTGCATAACTACCGTTTCTGGTGGACTGGCCTGGGAGCACAGCTTGCTCGGGATGTTCCATTTTCTGCAATTTGCTGGCCAACCCTTGAGCCAGTAAGATATTACTGCTTTCTTTTTTGGGTATCTTTTAGTGCATATGTTGAGTGCCACTTTCTTGCAATTCAATTCAGATTAGGAGAAGACTTCTTGGTCTGGCGGGCGATGAAGCAAGTGTAGCCACTATCCTTGGGGCAAATTTTTCAGCTGGTTTTGCTGCTGGGACCTTGGCTGCTGCTGCCACTTGTCCACTAGATGTGGCAAAAACTCGACGGCAAATAGAGGTTGTTTCTCAGAACCAAGCTTCCAGAGCATAGATTATTATTCTTGCAAACACCGCCCCTCCACAAACAAAAACGCAGAAACTTAAAGATGAAAATTATAGAAAACGATGACAAGCACAGGCTATTATATTTGTAAATGTTAAATTTATGGGGCAACTGATCGCATAAGAATACATAGCAAACTGCAGACCAAAATCAAATTCCTAGCGCCATTAGATGAGCTGTAATTTAAAGCAATTGTGTGTGTGCAGTGAATTTGTTAGTTATTCCACATTAACATATGACATTGGGATTCAAATTGAATGAAAATCCACGTACAAGTGCGATGAATTTGGAATTTATGAAGATCATTTTGTTTGAGTAAGATCAACTGGCACATCTGCAAAATTGGTTCGAACTTTGCTCATAGACCCAACCCTTTAATTCCATTCACCTCCATAGTTGATACCTAGTTTTTAGTCTTAATGTAAGAAACAATTAGATTGTAGATCATGTATTTTTTATGGAGTTTGGGATAAGTCTCTATTTTATAAACAATTTAATAAACAATGTGGCTTTATGTAAATTTCATATTTGACAACCATGGAGACTGACGAACCTCGAAAAAGTTTGTGAAAATATAAACAGTATGATGAATGTACATGTTCACAAACATGTCATCTTTGCTATTTTCCAGAAGGATCCTGAACGGGCATTGAAAATGACAACAAGGACAACATTGCTCGAGATTTGGAGGTATGACTTTTCAATTGGTTATTGGTCCAATCACATAAATTGACTCCCTTAAAATGCTTTGGACTGACCTTTGTTCTTTGTACAGGGATGGAGGATTAAGAGGGCTATTTACAGGTGTTGGCCCTCGTGTAGGTCGCGCTGGCCCTTCGGTAGGAATAGTTGTCTCCTTTTACGAGGTTGTCAAGTATACTATATACTACAGACATCACACTTCATCATAAGGCTACACATGCATTGATCTTTAAGGATTTCAACCCCATTTGAATGGAGGGTCTTTGATTTCCTTTATGGGGTTAGCTTCAGTAGTGGCTTATATCTGATAGGACAAGCAATCCCAACAACAGAAACCAACAGTGTTTTGACATCGTAAGAAGTCAGAGTAGGCTAGGCCAAATGATTCCCATTTGAAAGCGTCTGATCTCCCATACGTCCCATCACCTTCATTTGCAAAATAATTGGCACGGATGTTATTGTTACACGTGTATATTCCTGCGATCTCAAGTGGCAAAAGATGCTAAACTCGCAATAAATCATTTGTTTCTGGGGAGGACAGAGTGAACTCCCCCGCCCCCTCTCTTGTTGGCTAATTTTGCCTTTAGCTCTATAAATTGTAAGTTTGAGGCGGGTAAACTGTATGATTCCTCAGTGTGGTTGGACTTGTTTGCATTCTGACAACATATCCGTTAGAGAAATAATAAACATCACCATTATCTATGTTTCACTGATTAATGTTTTTTTTTTTTTTCAAAAGTTTATAACCTCTCTCTCTCACACAGAGTTTATAAACTCCTTGTTGATTGCAAGATGAGAAGTGATGGAGATAGGGATGACAAGTACTAAAAGGCGGATCGGTATTCCTATCCCTTAAGGTCCCATCTGGTTTGAAGTATTGAAGATGAAGGGTAAGAACTAGAATTGTAATTGAAAAAAATCATTAATCATTAACAAAATCTTTAGTATAAGTAATTACTTATTATATGAGATTAGACAAAATCCACAAAAATGGGATTGGAGAATACCACCATGGTATTTTCCAATCTCACATAGATTTGTCTAATCTTATATAATAAACAATCTCTCATATTAAATACTATTTTCTCAATCTTAATTTCTATCCCTTATTTTTAATGTTTCGTACCAAACACTATCTAAAAGACTAGAAAAGTGGAACGATCGTGAACTGAAAATGAATAAATGTAACGATAAATTACTACTCAATTAAGAGGTATAACAGATGAACACAAAAATCCCACTGCCGGCAAAATATGGAAGAAAAAATAACAACAGAATGAAAAATGAAAAGACTCCAGGTACAAGAAAATTATCCAGGAGAAGATAATAAAAAACCGCCCACTATGTTCAATCTCTCTGAAGTTCTTCTACGAAGTGCCTAGTGTGAGAACGCATCAAGAGGGTGGATGAGGTATGTCAGAACCAGTGCCACAAACATGAGCACGTAAGCAATCCCTTGATCAATTGTGGTACCTGCATAACAACATCAAGAAACAAAATTAATCAGCACGACACTAACAATAATTTATTCTTCTGATTCATGTGGCAAGTTAAAAATTACAGAACTCTACGAGTTCCAAACATGTATGTCCCTGTCAAGATGAAATACAAAAAACAGTGCTGGAAACCGCTAGAAAAGTTCAAAAGTTGAAACTCGATTTTGAGTGCAGAATTGGAAAATCTTTTCTGACGACACAGAGAGAGAGAGAGAGAGATTGGATTGTCTGTATGAGAATTTTAAGTATACAGAATTAGAGTCATTACCATCGCTGGAAGGGCCAGGTGCAGGAGAAGGAGCAGGAGGGAACGATTGGCCTTGAACGATGAAGGGCATAAAAATGGTGAAAACAAGAGCAGAGATGGCCACTATTCCAGCACAACTCTTGAAAAACGCCATGCTTTAAAGATCAAACCACTAAGAATTCCACAAGAAAAAGAATAGAATGAACAAGATTCAAACCACTTGGCTATATGTTGATTGTATGAGCCTCAGAGACTGAAACTCTCCTTTATATAACAATGGAGAAAAGGCGTACGGTGGCCCAGTGAGGCTGTAAATGTGACTGTGCATGTCTGTCCCTCTCTCGTCTTTTGTTGTAATGGGACCCACCTGAGCCGTTAGGTACATGTTTGTTGTTTTTCCACGAATAATCTTCGCCGTAATCTAATATTTTTGTGTTTGCAAAAGATTACAGGCCATAGGATGCTTTGGATTGTAGTGAGCCGTTGCAGTCAATGCTATCCGTTATCCCTATTCTGAACGTTGTGCTGTGTTTGCAACATTGGGATCAGGGGTAGCAGTTGGAATTCAAAATTGAATGATCATGTGATTTTGAAATTGAAATTGAAATTGAGATTGAAATTGAGATTTGAAGCTTTCCAACTTATAATTGTTCAGACGATCACAGGATAAAATTAAAATCCATTATTGGTCTTGCACTGTATTACTTGTTGCTAATAAAATGTTGGCTAACTGCTAACTCCTTAGCTACGTTAACGTGGGAATTAAATAGCAATGTTCTCGCTTATGATGTTATTTGTTCTGTCAGGTATTTTAGGTTTATGTCTTAGTTTAATTTATTAATATGAGTTTTTATTAGGAAAAAATGGGGAGGAGTATCCCATTAAGAATTTTATTACTGAGAAAAATCTAAATCAAAGTACCTGTACTTTGTGTTTATGAAATTTGCAGAGTATTAATGTTTTTTTGTATATAAAAATTTATCAAGTCTTTCTTATCAATAAAATTTTTAATGAAAGAAAGACTTTTTCACAATTTTTTTTCCTTATCTATATGTGTGACATATAAAAATTTATGGAAAAAAATTATATTATTCATATGAAGCTTTTCTTACAAGCATTAGCCTATAGTCTAATTTCCTTCAATGTGAAGTTCTACCTCTAATTGTTAATGTAAGAGTTAGTTTAAAATTCAATTTGTTCATAAATATATGATCCCAATTTACTTGGTCTCTCAAACTTATTTATTTTTTCAAGGTAGTATTTGTAATAGTTACGCATGTTAGATGTTTTATCAAATGTAGTTCTAGCTAATACACATGATTAGCAAGAGTATTTTAGAAAAAAAAACACATATTTATTATAAATAGATAATTTAATTAATTTTTTAATTTATTTAAATTAGTTAACTATCTTTTATATTAAAAATCAGAGATAGTATAAAAAACAATATTTTTTTTTTCTATAATTGACATCGCAACGTGAAAAAAGTAAGGGAACTGCAAACATGGGTTTCAGCCCATTACCTTCAATTGGGTTTCATACCTTATATATGCCCATCCCACCTTTCCGGCCGAAAATACTCACATCGCTTGGGGAAAGGGAAGCTGAAATCAGGGAGTGAATCGCAAGCTGAGAAAGATGATTTACAGAAAGTGGTCCCTCCTCACCGGACCGGCAGCTATTGTCGGCGGCATAGTTGGCACCATCGTTGTCGCTAATCTCGTTATCGATGTATTTTCCTCCTATTCCTATTTCTCAATACCCTCAATCTTCGTGGTTAATCCCATCTCAGATTTGTACGAAAGCGTTAGTTTTGTTTGTTTATTGAGTATAGATGGGTTCAAGTGATCTTATTTTCTTTCGTGATTCCGCTAGTTTAATCTGATTGGTTATCGTATAATGGTTTTAGTTTTGTCTTTTGACCCTCGGAAATTATCCTTTGATTCGTTTCTTGGCTTTGCTGATTGCTTTAGGCAGAATGAGAAATAATGAAATTCAAATATGAGTTTTAAGTTGTAGAGCTTCTTGCTTTATTTTACCTGGAAATGTGAATTTTTGTTTTCTGTTGTGCTCTGGGGCGACATCTTTGTGAATTTTCGCAAGGGTTTTGCTACTTTTGTCTCACAAATTAAAGATAAAGTAGCCTACAAAAAGGATTGATGATTTACTACGAGGTTGATGATCTACAGGGTTGGCTATTCGCATGGAAGTCTTTGTATCTGATTGATTGACGTGGTTGATTTGATCTTGTGCTGATTGTAGTTGAAACTTGAGTATCAATGTTATCTGACCCGAGGCCTGTCTAAGTTAGATACTGCTTTCGATCACTAGGCGTCACTAGAAACAGGGAGATATCATAGTATGTTTTGGCTTGTGCACGTGTGTGCATGTTCAAGCAAGGCATATTAGCGTAAGAACTGGACCTTGTTCCCTCTAGTCTGCGACCTAGACCTATTTGTACATCACATTTGGAGGTTCCATTGATTGACCGAATAAGCAGATTGTGGAACTATACAACCTGCATCTGCAAGAAAATATACAATTGCCTCTACAGTTTCCTTGATTTTGTTAATCAGAAAACAAGAACGGAGTATAAATGTTAAAGTGGAATGAAATGCAGAAAAATCAGAATGAGTTATTTTCACTCGGGAAAAAAAAGGAAAAAGAAAAAGAGAGATCAGAATGTTTCCTTTAAAATGAAGGGTCGACTATAAATTTTTCTTTTTCTGTAGTAAATTTTGTCCGATTCTAATGTTGAGATTTAGTTGGGTTTCTGGCAACTGCTACGTTGTGTATATTGCTGGCTGTTGGCACAAAGCATACTTATTTTAATTCCCTTTGGTGATTGTAATTGACTTTCTGGTAATGGAATATGCAGAATCCGTTTCTTAAAAGAGAGAAAAGGAACCTTGCTGATCAACATGCAACGAAGTAGGAGAAAAGATCTCAAGGGGTTTAAAGTCGGGATGTCTTCTAATTTTTGTTATGTGATCTCTCTGTGTGCTGTTTTGCGAGAGTTGTGCTTCTGAGTGAATAATTCTTGGATTCTGAATGGAGTCTGGGGTATGGATCCTTGTCCAGATGGCTGTATCTGATGTTTTGCTTACAGAAGTTTAAGAGGACCTGCTCTTCCTTTCTGAAAAGCCAGATACCATGTTGTTTTATCTGTTCAAAATACCCGTTCAAAATATCTGTTCAATATTTCTTTCTTTTTCTTTTTTTGGTGAAATACCCTCCTTATTCTATTTATCAAAGCTTGCTGCCCGGTTATCATGTTTTAGATATTGACTTAGAAATGGGTGGAGCAGCAATACTGACATTTTAATCCCTTTTAAATCTCCAACGGCCCTTTTTTTTGTGGAAATAATGTCTTTCAAATAAGAAAAACAAAATTAATGTAATGAAATGTCAATATGTAATCAGATACTTGGGTGGTACAACTTAAAATATCATCCCACTTGTAGTTTTGAAAAATAGAATGATAAGACAAAAGACAAATGCAGTTATAAGAGAGTGTAGTGTTAGAATTGTTGCGCAGCAAGAGAATTTCAATCTTTGAGGTGGCCCCCAATTTGTGAATGAAGGTTGGACGTATTTCATGCAGGTATTTTGATGCTTGGAACGTTAAAATGTTGAACATGAATGATTAAGCAAAGAAAAAAGACTTATGTAGTTAATTTATATCTTAATTGGATCAATATATGTAAATTTTTTTAATGTATTACTATTATTTATCCTATAACAAATTCTTTCTGCCAACCTTTTTGTTAATATTATTAACACTTTAAATTTCACTTGCCTTAGTTTAGTTGGACAAAAATATGCTTCCACTGTCCCTCAACCGAATTTTGTAATTTGAGCAATAGGGATAATACAATTTTGTGGCCCTTTAAGTGTGTTTTAATTTTAGTTTTAGTCTCTCAATTTTTTTTAATTTAAAATATTATTTTTTATAATTTAATAAAAATATGGATCATTTTGCCTATTGATGGTTTAAAACTTATAGTTTAAAACTTGATGAATTAAAAAAAAATGATAACAAATTTGAAAGACTAAAGATTATATTGACTCAAAGTATTAAAATTAGTTTAAAATTATGAGTACATAGGAAATATAATTTAATTTTTTCAAATATATCTTTATTTACAAGTGAATATGTGAGAGTAAAAAAAGATAAAAGAAAATGTATAGGAAAAAGATAACAAGCGAGAGTATATTAATTAAAAATAAAATTGATGAAAGTATATTTAATGTTTAGATAAACCCAAAAAATTTGTAAAAAGAGGCAATCAATGTGAAATTTGAATATTATAATAAGAGACAGAGGAAATATTAAGCATATAAGTCTAAACACTCAAATTTTTTTTCTTAAACCAAATTTTAAGGCATTATAGTTATTTTTTGTGGTGTTATTTAATGAAATTATACATTAAAATTTCAAAGGCTTATTTGCCCATCATCTAAGTATTTGAGAAAGACTTGAAATGTATTTATGAATCTGTCCACCTCCTCTTTCTCTTCTTTCATAGGAACTTCGACCCCTTAAAAGATATCATCCACTTTAACATCGTCAAGTGTCGTTAATTTGATCCCTAAAAAGATATTTAAGAAATTGTTATCATCAAATTCTACTACAATTAAAAGGAGATAACAAAATAACCATGAGAGTAGGGAAAACAAATTCATAGAGCTAACAAAAACGACAAAATTTGATTGGTATCAAAGACATGCGTAATGATGAGAATGAAATACATAACCACATAAGATTTTACCTATAATATAGTTCAGTTCATTTATTGAAAAAAGTTCATATAGCACAATTCTCATCCTTTAGGCTATGGAGAAGGATTTGAAAGACATTCATGATCCTTCTACCTCTTCATACTCTTTCTACGCAGCTACCTTAACTCTCCAAGAGAGATCCTCCACCTTGACATTATCAAGTGGCATTAATTTCATCTAAAAAATATTCCAAAAAAATTATCATTATCAAGCTCTCCATGACTGAAAAATGATACAAGAATAACCAAGAAATGAATGAAAGCATATTTGTAAAATGCTAGCAAGAATGACAAGTCTTATATTTCAACCATATTTCCTAGTGCAAACCTTTGCATTTGTGGATTTTAATTGTGTAATCAGGCTAAGTTAGAGGTTTTTATGTATCAAGGCTAAGTCAATTATGTGTTTTTATATGATAAATCTTGAGTTTTATTCATTCATCAGCTCTTATGTATCTTATATACTTTGGATTAGATGAACATGAGCTCAATTTGACTATGCAGGTGGATAAAAGCTGAAGAAATCAAAGAAAGATGATTATGCCAAGGTTCGTCACAGAAACATCTCTAAATAAGGGACGCAAATCCACTAATTTAAAAGCTGTCATTTTGAGTTTGCTGCGACAATCATTTTGCTTCGCCGCGGGGAAAGGACCAAAATCTGGATTCAAATCTGCAGAATATCACGCATTCAGGGGAGGAAAGAAAATATCATAGCAACATCCACTTGCTTAATCCAGCTGGCATTTTTCTTGTAAAATTTGCCTAGACACTTCAAGATTGGAGGAATATAAGCTCTAGAAGATTCAGATCATCACATTCTATCGTTTTCTCTCTATTCTGACATCTCTCTTTCTCTCTCTCTCTCTGCGTTTTCTGATTCTTTCTCATTTCCATCACTATTTTCACATCTCTTCTTGAATCTACCATGACGTCCATTGGAGCTTGGTCAAGTGAAGATTTCGTCCATGAGTGGCTAAGTTCCTCATTCTTCTCTCACAGTGGCAATGGCTAGAGCTTGGAGCAATTTAGGAGAGTTTCAACTGGTTAAATCTCTTCTTCTTCATTCTTTAATAATTCTTAGGTCTTAAAAATGCTATTTGATATGTAGATGGATTGTATTGGATTATATTTGTGTTAGAGATTTAATTGTGTATCTTTGGAATTTCAAGATTTGTTTTTGGCATTTGAACTTCATATCTTCAATCCTTTGTAATTGACTTGGTCTAGCTTTTGCTTTGGAATTGTTTAGACTATCTAATGGCATTCTAAGGTGGCTTAATTGTTAGATTTCTTTATATGTTGAAAGCAATTCTTGATTCCAATTCTGCTAATTGTGCTTAATCAACCTATTTGTGGTTAATTCATATTCAAGGTGGCTTGGTATGTATTAATCCATTTAGGCCTAGACTAAGAGTTTAACTATGAAATGAAAGTTTCTCTCTCACAATGACTTAGACTTTCCTCATTCCAGATGATTTAGGAGTTAGCAGCAATTAAGTGGAAAATCTCTTATAGGAGATCGAAGTAACTATGCGAGAAGAGGATGAGGAGAAGGACATGGTCATGAATGTCATGAATGTCCTCCTCAAGAGTCCAAAGGATGAGAATTGTGCTATATGCACTTTTTCATAATTGAGCCGGCTCATATTGTAGTTAATGTCCTGTAAGATCACTTGTTTCACTCTTATTATGTTCATCTATGATATCAGTCAAATTCTCAGTGGTTCTTTGAACTCTTCCTTTAATCACCTTAGGGGTTCAAAACAGATAACCGTAAAGAAATATGCAATAAAATAGCACAATCTGAGTCGTATCACTTTAGGGAGCTGAAATGAAAATGATCAGTAGGTTAACTATATGTACAAGTTTGGAGGTTTTGTTTGTCTACTTCTAAATGAATGTAAATGACTTGTTTATGAATTTTCTCTTTTAGAATGAAATAAAGGAAAGAAAATTCATGAAAAGCTAATAAGAACAACAAAGAATTTGATTGGTATTAGAAACGGACACGATGAGGGTGAAATAGGTAACTACATGGAACCTTAATGATAACATGCTCAGGTTCACTAATCGGGAAAGTGCATATAATTCAACTCTCATTCCCTACCTCAAGAAGGACTTGAAGGATATTTATGATTATATTTGATAGTCTCATATTCTCATGTGTTTTAATTAGGATTTTGGGAGATTATTTCTATGGTATTTGTAAAAATCAGGAATAAATATGGCAAATATTTTTTGATTGGATTTCATGGATAAAAATGGATTTTATAGTAGCATTTTAGCTTCTTTCTCAAACAGGACATGTGTTGTTTTATGTGTTGTTGTGAACTCAAGGGTAATTTTGAAAAACGCATGCTCAAAAGGAATTCCAATGAGCAAGGGAGATGAAGTGAACAGATAGAAAATTCAAAGGTAAGAGTCGGATTTCCATCACTAATAGAATTAACTTTCCATCCAAACTCAAATCAACACCTAAACAAAAAAGAGTAAAGGAAGTAACTAAAATTAATTCATTTTTCCAGCTGGGCTAATCAAATTCAGTAGAAAGCAAGTTATAGAGAAATATTTTCAACTAAAAATCAAAGAGAATAAGAAGAATTGAAGAGGCCGAAATGTATAAAAGAGAAGCTATGTCACTTCATCACACTCAGATTCACTTTCATCCAGACGCATTCTATTTCCTTCTCTCTTCTAATTCTCTTCTGATCGAATTCCAGCTCTGAGTTTCTACCTTGAAGACTTTCCATTTCAAAGATCAGATCTATGGAAGGTTCAAGCTTTCAGCCAAGTGTAGCAGATCCAGTCTCTATGGGTAGCCGGACTTCATTCTTCCTAGGAGTTAAGCCATGACCTGAGCTATTATGATGCATATGGAATCTTCATTCACATTTTCCATTTGATTTTTGTAGTTTAGATTTAATCGCTAGTTGTAATTTAGATCTAAACTTGCTGATAAAATGTGTTCTGTCATTTAGAATGGAGTATGATTTGTGGATTATTCGTACTATGTAATTCCATGTTTATTCTTGCTTTTGAGTAGATTAAAGTGTTGCTTGATTTCAGTAGACTTAAGTGTAGCACTCTAAACAACTAAATCATGGCAGAGGAAGTTTTCTCTATTTTCAGAATGGTTAATTGCACAATACTTTCATCCACTTGCTGACTCCTTATCTTTAATGAGCAATGATGGCCAAATATAACTTTTAGGAGGTGATTTCTTCTTATTTCATCAACATTTTGTTAATCATTTACATTGTTGTTTTCCACTTTGTCATAAAACAAAAAACTCAAAAAAACAGTTCATCTAGTCTATCTCAATCTAATTCCTTCATTAATCACTTCTAGTTTTAATTTATAACAATTGCCAAAAATTCTTGAGAGCTACTTATCAAGAGATCAACATAAGATTGTTCACTCTATTCCGTGGAAAATAATTCTGGAAATTGATCGCTTTATGACTAGTTTATTACTATCCACATCCTCATCCTCTTTTCGTACAACTACCTGAACCCCGAGAAAAAGATCTTTCACTTCGACATCGTTAAGCAGAATCAATCTGATCCCAAAATAATATTCAAGAAATTATCATCACCAAGTTCTACCATAGCTAAAAGGGGATAACAAGAATTACCAAGACATGAGGGAAAGATAATTTATAAAGAGCTAACAAGAACAACCTTAAATTTGACCACTAGTAAAGACCGACACAATAAGAGTGAAATAGGTTGCCTCACGAGACTTTAACTATAATATGGTTTAGCTCATTTATTGGGGAAGT
This sequence comes from Neltuma alba, assembly GCF_004799145.2. Classification (NCBI taxonomy): domain Eukaryota; kingdom Viridiplantae; phylum Streptophyta; class Magnoliopsida; order Fabales; family Fabaceae; genus Neltuma; species Neltuma alba. The sequence continues at coordinate 34,384 of NW_021634113.1, read as the reverse complement.
GTCTATTGCACAATTCTCATCCTTTGGACTTTTAAGCAGGACTTGAAGGACATTCATGATCCTGTTTACGTCCTCATCCTCTTTTTGCACAACTACCTCAACTCCTTAGAAAAAGATCATCCACTTGAACATCATTAAGCAGCATTAATTCGATTCCTAGAAAGACATTCAAGAAATTGTCATAATTAAGCTCTATCATACCTAAAACAGGATAACAAGAACAATCAAAAATTGAGGAAAAGTATATTAATAAAAAAACTAAAACGAATGACCAAGAATTTGACGCCCATGACGATGTAATACTTGCACTCCTTTGTCTTCTTCAGCAAGCACTGATCTTGGTTGTTTCTATCCAATTTCTTTGCAAAATCTTTTTTAATTCAAAGGGAGTGTTATCCTTTACTCCCTCACCTTCCTCTTAAAAACCCTGACCAAATTGCAATTTCTTTTTTAATTTCCGATAGCCATTTTTTTAATTATGGAGAAAGGAAAATCATAAAGCATAGATTGTCTCTTCATTAAGAAAAATAAATTTATGTAATGAAATGTAAACATGTAATATTTTTGCCAAGAAAATATGTAAGAAGATATTTGTATGATAAAAGTTAAAATCTTTATCATATGTAGTTTTGAAGAATTAGAATTAGAAAATAGACTGTTGGAATTAGACGAGAGTGGAGGGCCAGGATTGTTGCGCAGGAAGAGAATCCAAATGCCTTTGAGATGGCCCACAAAATTGGCTTTGAAAGTTGAACATGTTTGTGCTTAAACAATGAATTCTTGGAAGATAAATGATTGAAGAAAAAAAATGCCGCGCATTATACTATAACTCATAAGGCCAGTTATTTTCTTATGCTGCCATTTCATAAAATTACAGGTTGAAATTTCAGTTTGCAAACAAGGCAAAGCAAAAGGCATGAATGGCCTATTTTCTCCAAAACGAAACCTTTCTTGCATTTCCTCCGATGAACACAAACCCCAATCGTCATATTTTGCAATAAACTACAAGGTAGCAGGTAGCGTCAGCTGCAGATTATCAAAGCTGTGCTTCCTACAAGCCACACCGACCCAAGCACATTGTTGAGCTTCAATATTATCTGCCTTTGACAAGCATTTCCATTACCAAATCGTTCCATGAGTCAATCGGTCCCGGCAAGCACCAATGCAAACAATCGTTCTGAACTTTAGCATTCTTATCCCTTGCAAATGGCTGGTATTGCCGGTACGGCCCCGGGTGTCCGTCCGGTCTTAAGAGTGACAGAAAAGTTGTGTCCAGAAGTTTCAAAGTTGCGCCATGGTTGAATCCTATGGATGCGGCCTTCTCAAATTCCTCTAGCTCAATGTCACGCATAATGGAATCTACATCTACGGGATCAATCTGACCCTCTTTGAAGGGCACTGTTCTATTGCAATACCCTCCACTAAACCATTCTCCATTCTCAAAGTGGTCCGGTGTGGTGGTTCTGAAGAAAACATTAGCATTGTGGGGAGAGTTTGTGATGAAGTTAAACACCAGTTTTAATGCTTTCCGGTACGCATAGTCAAATCCTAACTCTGTTAGATTCTTTCCTGGGCAGTAATGGCAGCCAGTGACAGTGTCATTCTCGTGGTATATTGCACTCTTGAGAAACCATTTGCCACCAGCAATTACAACATAATCAAAATCCTCATACCGGTTGGTCCATTTGTCGTCGAGGTTGTCCAGATAAAGCTGTATTTCTGAAGAGGAAACTCCGTTTATGTCCTCAAAGATGGCTGATTTTACAAGGAAAGGGGCCCATATTACTGAGAGTGTGAAGTTGTGAGTGGGGAACTTCCATGTTTTGGATTTGTATTCCTCGTCGTGGTAGATCTCAATAGCTGGTTCCGCCTGCACAACAATAATGAGAGAAACTTGGTCATGTTCTCGCTTTGTAGGACCATGTTTGCAGCAAACAGGAGACAATCCACAGGGCTGCAAATAGGGAAGCCAGGTTCATATGTGGGGACAAATCTATGGACTATTATAATGCCGATCAACTAAGCAAGACAAAAGCAATCACGTCCCAAGGTTCAGCATTTTAGATCATTCATTCGTACATATGCTATAACCAAACCAAAAACAAACCGGTCAAGTTCATCTTGGATAAACTTTTAAATGTTAGATATAAGTCTTTCTGAAAATTTTACCACATGCACTTGCACATTTGTTTTTTCAATTTCATTCCCTCGTATTTGGCAGTTCGCACTTTTAATCCCAAAACTAATCTTGAAGGAACTGTTAATAAACCATGAAATCTCCCGGGTCTTTCCATGATTATGGTAGGTAAACCTCCCTGGAAAAGGAAATTATGCCATCTTTAAAAGCAGTGGACCAAGGATGAAGATGCTAGCTGTCCTCCACTGCAAATTAAATTGCTCAAATTGACATATTCTTACTCTCACTTTACCTATCAATTATACACAAATCAGATTAAGCAGATGCGTGCAGAACGCAGAATATGTCTCAGATCTCAGATATTTTTATGAACAGAGTCCCTTTATCGCAGGTATTGGCTTTTACTGGATTGAAAAATGCTAAAGGGAAGTCCGATTAAACACAGTCCACACAAATTTCCTCCAAAATAGTGAAGACAAAGAAACTGATGTACATATTACAGTAAGTAATAAACGATAATGTAATTAGTAGAGAAGTAAAGGCTTGTCTCAGACAAAATTCGAAAAGGAAATTACCAAACAAGAACAACGATTTCGAACCAAATTACGGGCAAAGCGGGTCAAAAAAATGTAACTTTACCTGTGAGAGTATGCAAAGTAGGGACTGGACATGGTTACGAGAGATGGAATCGCCAATAAAAGCCCAGGATTTATCCCTCATGAGATGAAGAAATTTTTGTGGATTGAATCTGGGTAATTCACAGTCCCTTGGACTCCACCTCCAGTACAGGTAGCCTGTGTCAGGACGTCCGTTTCTCATACAGTTTTGATGATCTTCAAGCTCAATGCAGGTCTCATTGGTGTACACTGGACCAGATGGGTCCGGCACCCAGTCACCCACAAAAATGTCACATTTCTCTGAAACTGCATATTTTTAATGGACATTCATCACTTGATAACCAAAAATAGCATTTGATATTCGATCAGATTTAGAAAAATTTCTTTTCAAGTATTTGCTACGAACCCAAAAAGGGTACATTCAATAAATTCACGTCTTTCTGAAAATCCAACAATTGATCGTATCATTAACTCTGTGCTTCTACAGTTTCAATGCTTTAACTGAAACTTACTAATCACTTTCCAATCGTTAACTTAATAAAGTCGCAAGTAAAATCACCTAAATCGAAAGCGAGAATCAGAAATACTTGTGCCCATGTGTGATTGCTGTTTTGATACTAATTTAATGATTTAACGGGGGCAAAAGCCATTTCCCAACATCAAAAACTGGAAAATTTTGAAGCATCAGTACTTAAAAGACGAAGCTTTATGTTGTCTGGCTAATAACACTGTATATCTTGTTATATTCTGGTATTTGCATTTCTGCTTCTTAACCAGAAAGCCTCAGATTCGTTGCGTTCCCCGGAATTGAAACTTAAGAATAACGGACAGTAACTGACTCTGCAATACGACAGAATATGCAACGTCTTGGTGTTTCAGACAAAAATGAGATAAGTTGAAATAACAAGAGTTATATTCCACTTAATGCATGTCTTACCGGAATCAAGGTGAACAATACACTTGGGGGCCAAAACTGAAAATTTCCTCACCTTTCTGGGATGTTTGGCTCTGGTTTGCCGGAAAATCAACAGAATCAGGAACTTGAGGGGGAGGAGGAGAAAGTACAGGGGACTCTGCTTTGTCGTTATTCGGAGCAAGAGGTGTCTCTACCACTAAGAATAAGCTGAAAGAATCAGACAACAGAAGGCGAATAGCGAGACCCACCAAGAAAAATGAGAGTAAGCACTTGAGAAAGGCCTGGTTTTTGTGTTTTTGAGGGAAAAATGGGTTCGAAGCGGACCTTATTTCCTTCATCATTTGGAGTTGAGAGAAACCATGAAAATCTGAGGAAGGGGAAGAAGAAGGACAGGTAAGAGCAACAGAGACTAATTAACTAAGCATTCTTCTCTTGACCAAAAAAAAAAAAAACTAAGCATTCTTCTCGACCAACCAAACTATGCTTAGCATGGAGATCATTTAAGCAATGATTAATTATTATTCATTTAAAAGAAAGGAGTGGTTTCTCTTTTCGATCTTATAAAAAATAAAATAAACGTACAGATTGCCACAACGTGCCCATTCGCTGAAACTTTAAAAAAAGGCTTGAAAATAAAAAATTTTAACGAATAAAGGTTCAATCAGTCTTCTTAAGTTATCGTTTATGATCACCCTCCTCCGATTTTTCCAGGCGGCGGATGATGAGGGAAGTTACTTAGGTTGTTATTTTTGTTACTCCTCTTGTTTTATTTATAAGACAGAGAGAAAAGATATTTTTTGATCCTATAATAGGGTATTAAGAAAAAAAATTTTGTATGAATGTACAAAATTACCCTTCATTTATTATTGTATTAATTTTGTTTACTGAATATAATGTACATTAAATATGGATAAAATTGAAAAGTTGTTAAATTTTAAATAAGAGTTAACGAAGTTTAAGGATTTTTGTCTATATAAAACATGTTGAAAGTGACTTATAAATAAAATCAGAAAAGTATATTTTTTGTTTTTTTAGCTTGTAATGTTTTTGCTAAAGTGATAGTGTCCAGTATTTATTCCCAAAAAAAAAGTTATTGTTTATTTTTAAAAAAAATATAATTTAGATTTTTTCTATGCTATAAGAATATTTTAAGCTTATAACTTAAAAAAAAGATATATAAGAGATCATTCTAAAATTAGCCAAGATTTTGTAAAATTTGTGCGTAATAAGCTTGCTGACTTTGGCGTTTGACGATATGTTGATTTGTTTAGCCATCTGAAGTAATAACGAAATATTTTGACCAAATTAAAAAGGATCGTAATGAAAGATGTAGTCATTTAGAGTAAATAATTTAATTTCATGATCGTTAGTGATAAATAAGAATCATTTAATTGAATGGTATTTTGAAGAGTATGAGGAAGTTGAGAGGGTGTCGAAGCCTTTTTTTTTTTTTTTTAATTTCAAAGACAGGAAAGAGGATTAATGTTACTCTTTCTGTTTCTTATTATAAGAGACATTTGATGCTTATGGCATGTTCCTATATATAAAAGACACTTAAAAGTTATCTCTTTTTTTTGTGTTGATTCTTATTTACCCATATTTATTGTTCCAACTCACACTCTCCTTCCCACTTCTTTTTCTTTGATAATTTACCATTGTCTCTCATGCGCTCTCTCCTTATTAATGAGAGGTTTTTTGGAAAAAAAATTATACTTTTTACACATTGATTGTTCTTAACTAATTTTAACTGTTTTTTATCATTGTAATTCGGTTATTCGTCTCTTACAATAAAAAACGGAGGGAATAATGATTTGTGATTGAAATTCATGGATGGGTCATACGCTTGCTTGTGCACCAGCTGGCTTGAGCTCTAGCTTTTGCTCACATCACATTCACAAATCTCTCTCTCTCTCTCTCTCTCTCTCTCTCTCTCTCTCTCTCTCTCTCTCTCTCTCTCTCACCCCACATGCGAACACACACACAAAAGAAAGGTTAATCTAGCTTTGATGTTGCTGGCTAACTACATCATTGCTTTATAATCTACTACCTCCGGTTCTAATTATAAGAGCTAGTTAACTAATTTGAAGAGATTAAAGAAGTAAGTTGAGTTAATTATTTGTCCTAAATAGGTATTGTCTTTCCTAAAATATCCTTGCTAATCAAGTGTATTGACTAGAACTCTTATTATTAGAAGGGCTACTTTGAAAAAAAATATATAAATATGAGAGACAAAGTGGATTGAGATTTTATATTTAGGATCAAAATAAAAATCAAACAGGATCTTATATTAAAGATCGAATGTAGTATTTATTTATTCATTAGAGTAACATCAAAGGCACATTATATTCATAAGAACATGACTCTCCATTCAACTTGTGTTTATCAGTTGGAAGTACTACATCTTAGATCTAAGTCTTCAAATAGCCCTTTTTTTAAAAAAAAAAACACAGAAGTTTAATTTCATTATAAAGAAGCCAATGATGCCTGCCTCAATGCAAACCAAAGAAAACTAATTAATAGAGACTGGAAATAACAGCATGGCAATACAATAGAGACCACACAAACATTTGAAGTCAAGCTTGGCTGTGGCAGGCTTAGCTATATACCAACTTCATGGCAGTAGGATCGCTACAAGCCAGCCAGTCACAAAGCTGAAAATTCAGACATTAATTGAGATTCTTTAACTAAAATATTTTGAGTTGTTTGGGGCCCTTGGGCGTTATTTTCCATTGCTTATTGCAGACAAACTTTATTCGAATATTTGAAGATATGGACTTCTTTACTTTTTCATGGTTATGATATGAGTATCTACCTAAGCGCTCTGTGCAGTAAGGTTCTTTGGAAGCTTCTTGTTCACTTTTCCTTTTCTCATGCATAATCACTTCCACCCCCACTACGTACATACGAAGCATCAGCAGGATAATTTGGTTCCGTGAAATTCAGTACGTATTATTTATGTTTGACATGCATATTAATTATAAATATTTTATAATTATCTGCAAGTATGTCAAATTTTATGATATCATTATATATATAATGATATAGAAGATGATATTTCAAATATTCAATTTGAACTGGAGAAAAGGGTTAATCACATGATGAATGTCTTTATTGTCTAATAAAATATTGAGCGAATATTGTTCACTGCAGCGCTCATCTGGAAACAAACCTTTATATATTCAAAGTGTTATGGGAATGTGATTATGGAGCATGCTTGAGAGAGAAGAAACAATAAGGTGCTTAATAAAATGAAGGTGAAGGAGTTATGTTACAATATATATATATATATATATAGAGAGAGAGAGAGAGAGTAAGGAAATAATGGAATACTTCAAGGGAAGCTGATGATCGTGGGGCCCAATATTGGGTTTGCCTTAATGAGGAAGATGATGCCCTCTTTAAAATTCACCTACCCAGCTTCTCTCATTGACGACCTCTCTTATTCTTCTATTTATATCACCATTATCATTACTTCCATCCATCGTTTTCCACTCGTTTCGTCACTCGAAAGAAAGTTATAAATATGTGTCACTGGATATGCAAAACTAGAATTGAGAAATAGTAATAATGGATTGGAAAACCAACAAGGGAAAAGGAAAAACACATCAAAATGGGTGAGAGTGGCTTATCAAATTGGTCCATATATCACCAGGCGAAAAGCGACAAAGAAACAGAACATGGACATACACACATACACACATTCATATTATTTAAATAGGAAGCAAAACAGGAAGGATGTCCGTGGCTGGATCAGAATCTCTTGCTTTAATGTTTTCACATTGAAATATGGTTTTATGTTTCTACTCTATCATCAGAACCAATATATATTTGTTTATTCATTTAGTTCATGATTCATCACATGATACATCAATCTCAGTTCTCGAAGTTTGAAAACTATACTGGGTGGCCTTTGGATTACCAATGAAAGCCTCGTGCATGCTTGCATCATGAAGAAAAATTTGATTCACATAATATATTTTGACGTCTGAAAATTCTTGTCATATGTTTGTTGTCTTGTTGGACACTGTCTTCATGTTTCTTCCCACCAAGCCCAGATGAAACCTGTTACTGTGAACCCTAGTCCTGGGTTTTCTGTTAGATATGGAAATGAAACATTATTATTTAGCCAAAATTAGCAACCTGTACTATTTGCAATGCTGTTTGGCCATGTCTTCGGCATGTCAAGGATCGCAATACAAAGATTTTTTAAGAATCAGGGGTGAACTGAATAAAATTTGCAAATCGGGTCCGAGGTGTAATATTTCCAGAAGCAAAACCACTGCCGAAGTTATTTGGATGTGAACGCCCAACAACCGGTGAGCTTTGTCCCTGCGCATTTTATGCTTTATGCCCCAATCATTTCATGCTCTTCTGCAAGTTGCCGGACCCACCATCAACCTGGGCTTTATTATTTTATTGGGAAAATTTTTTTTTTGAAAATCTCATGAGTATATTTAACTGTAGCAAGAGTACAAATTTTATAAAACTCTCTTTTTTTTTTTTGCTAAGTATAGGCATTCTCTTATTTGAAACAATTTTATTCGAAATACGATCGGGTACTAAATATAGACACATCTCTTAATGAAAGTTCAAACCGTAATTTATTACGTTATGAGAGATTAGTAACCAATTCACTAATCTTTTGATAAGATAGCGAAAGTAATCACCTCTGCTTCACCAAACTCAAAGGATCCAATTTAGGCAGGAAGTAATCTTTCTGGTAGTCATGTAATCCCAGGTGATTCTGACAATACTTCTTGGGCCTAGTTGGGCTGGTCCATTTTAGTTAGGACCAAGGCTCATCATGCTAGGCTTTTCAAGCATGAGGTAGTTAAGACAGAAGGTAGCCCATTGTACCAAAAAAAAAAAACAAGAAGAAGAAGGTTGCCCAAGAGTTTAAAATGGGAATAAAATGTTAAATTTCAAAATATTTTAAGTCTATTTTCTTTCTGACAGAATTCAAAGATTTCGTGACTCATTCGGAAATTCTCCTATAACTTGTCAACAAGAAGTTATCCCAATTACAATGCCACTGGCCTGAGGATCGAGCAATTATTGATTTATTTCCCCACATTTACATTGCACTACCTCCTATTCTTAATACAAGATCTTGTTTCATTTTTATTTTGATTCTAAATTTAAGATCCCAATCCACTTTATCTCTCATATTTATCCATTTTTTCCTAAAATATTCCTTCTAATAACGATAGTTCTAACCACTATACTTGATTAGCAAGGATATTTTAGAAAAGACAATATTTATTTATTATAAATAACTAACTTAACTTATCTCCTTAATCTCTTCAAATTAGTCAACTAACTCTTATAATTAGGACCGGACATAGTATTATAACACAAAGCATTTCTTTGGCATTCTGATTAGAACTGCTAAATATGTTCTTGAGTAGATGTTCCCGTACTGATATGGTTGGGAGCCATTTCGATGTTTTAATGATCCCATTCCCCATCATTATTCTTTCGTTTCTACTTTAAATTCGGTGACAGAAGTCTTAAAATTATTTGCCCATTATTTTGGGACTATGTATCATATTGACAGAAATTTTACTTTGATCCTTGCAACAAGTTCAGACCATAAAAATTACAATTTTTGATGATAGACAAGGATGCAAATAACAATCCTAGAACTATTGATGAAACAAATTATAAAGCTTTCACATCAAGATTCAAGATGCCAAAACTTTCAATATTGCCTAGAATTAAGATAAAATAAATCTAAAGGAAACTTGGAGCCATCTTCTATATGCAATCCAAGCACACAAACATATAATAACAAGACAAAATTTCCAGTAATCCGGTGGAATTTCAAAATTGAATTTGTGGTCTGATCCCAAATAATATCTTGCAATTCTGAAAAAGAAAGGAGCATAGTCCTCCTTCTTGAATCTGTAATAGGAAACGGATTATCGTCCACACTTGGATTAAGAAGCTGCTCTGGGTGGTTTCATGCCAAATCCATGCTTCACTTTCTCCACTCTGTTTTATGACAAGTCAGTCAAAAATGAAACAACCTTGAGTTCTTATGAATGAAAACAGCATTCTACTGCCTCAGGTAAATAAGACAAGTGAATTCAAATAAAAATAACTCATCAGAAACTCAGCACTTACGTTGGTGCAAGTTTGCCAAGGCAGTCCAACTCACCACCTGTGTCCTCATCCAGGACTCTCCCAGAAATTTCAATGATATAAGATCTATCTCTTTCAGTGGGAAGCCCTCTACCAGCAAGCAAATTCAAGTCTTTTTGATGTAGCTCCCTCCCATTCACAAATACACCAGTATTTCCACCTGCACAATTTTCTGGCATGGGATAGCTGAACTCTTCTATATGCGGCTGCAAGAAAAATCAACTTATTCAGTAACATTGATTGGATTGTCAAGTATATGGGTCCATAGGATGTGGCAGGTTAATAATAACTTACAGGTATTATTCCAAGGCAAGGCCCACCCATGACACCCCAAAAACCAGCCCGAAAGTCATACCTAAGGAATGTGTAGGCAGATCCATTAGTAAAACCGTATAAGAACACAACATATAAATTGTAAATAAGATACAGTAAAAGCTTTGGTACAAGCCATTTAAACAGTATTTCGGTACAGCTCATCTATAACCCAAACGAAGAAAATTAAATGTGACTTTGCGTATGAACAGTTGCAGATGATAAGAGATTAGCTGAAACGCTGAATCCGTGAGAAGCAACAATCTCAAAAAGTTCCGCAAACTGAAACTTCAATGAAGCTTAATAGGTTAGGTCCATAAGAAAGCACAGAATCTATTTTCAAAATCTGAGCTGATTTTGATCCTTGTTATACCATTTTAATTTCATTAGAGTGCTTGACTATATCTGGATATGACTTAGTAAGGTGTGCAAATAAAACATAGCAGTTGATTTTAAAGCATACTTACCAATAGCTTCCAGGTTGAATTGGTCCAGCTAGCTTTTCAGCCTTTTTAATCACAGAACTTGGTATGGGTTGCCCATTTACTGTGACATTACTTCTCTCTCGCTCATCATGGGATCTGGAGAAATCTCGGAAACCTTTCTTTATAATGTTTGCAATGAATGAGTCACCTCCTTTATTCGCTTTAGGTTGATCGTGTTTTCGGCTCACATCACTAGACTCCTCAGAGACTCCAGTGTTACCATAATCATGGATATCCATCTCAGTTGCAAGCACTACATCTTTCAAAGAATTTTGTCTTGTTTTAATCTTGTCTACTTTAACCTTCTCTTGCTCTAAGCGACTACTTCGATTGCCTTTCTCAAATTGAGTTACTGCATGGTTATTATTAGAATAATCAAAATAATCTTTAAGAGCTGAGCCAGCAGGTGGTGAAGACAAAGAGTCCATAGTTGGCTGCTGAATGGATTGAATCACCTCACATGGATCAATCATAACTTCAGGACTATTTTGCCTTCAGATGTATTGAGAGATGAAGAATGAAAACTTGGAGTCTCCTGAGACTTGCCAGAGTTCAAGCTTGGGTCAGCAGCCAGCAGAACAGGTTCCTTATCTACCGAGTGGAAATCATAGCCAGAATAATCATCAGATGAGAAGTTAGCACCATTACTCTTAAGATGACCATGGGAATGTGATTCACAGCTATTCGCAAACTCATCAGAACTATCATCTACACTTGTAGAAGTTCCCTTAATTTCTGTATGAGGAGAAATAATTAGCTTCTTGTCAATCACAGAAAGGCTAATTTCCGAGGAACATGCTCCACATCGCACATTCTGCGGACAATTTTTTGTCATAACCAATGCTTTTTTAGGCAGTTGCAATAGCTCAAAACAATTAAAACACGTGATGAAGGGGGATCCGCCAGCTATAGGACGGCAGTGATGACTACCACCAGCTAACACCACTTTCTGAAAACGACTTCGGAAATATTCAGCCATCTCAGAGTTGAATTCACCAGACCATCTTGAAGGTGGGTGTCTTTCAAGAAAATTCATGGGGCGAGTGGTGCTTCTAAAATTATGAGCATGTGAACCATATGCCCTTGGGACCTTGTAACGATATGAAATATGATCATTTGGGATAGCAGTTTCAGGGAATCTACTATTAATGGGTTTCGTAGGTGGCCTTGGTGCTGGAACTCTTCGTCTGCTCTCATAGCAATTGAAGCAGGAGCAAGAAGGAGGGTGAAGCATCGTATTATGCGCATAAGGTTCATATAAATCAGGATTAGTGTCAACAAAATGTCTGGGATAGTAGGGATGGAATGGTTGTTGTGGAATCTGATGAGGTAACTGATGTAGATTTTTCCTATGAATTTGAGGTGCAAAGGGATCCACATATGCAGGGAAGGAATCAGCATTACGCATTGAAGGATGAAAGCTAGGCATAGCCATTTGATGATCATTTGCATAAGCAAATGGTCGGTGATGATAGCTGAAATTAGAAGGACCAACCGGATGATTATCAGGGCGAAAAAACTGCCTTGAAGTCCCATTCAACTCAGACAATCTTCCGGGCAGCCAAGCATTAGAGGAGCCACCATATGGATCTGGAGGAATCATCCTCTCATCAACATGAACCTCTTCTTTAGGGTTGTTGGCCATGTCAGAAGGCTGACCGAGCTGATTCTTTAACTCATCCAGTTTCCTTAGAAGCTCGGCTCGATCTTGCTCAAGGTTCTGAACCCTATTTGCATTATCAAATTCTCTTTGATTCCTCCATGGCTGCCCATGACTGTATGGAAAACCAGAATAGCTACTTGAAGTCGCTTCATCTGGATAGTTTGAAGTAGAAAACCTCACACCTTCAATATCAGCTTGTGACCTTCTCCAAATCTCAGCTCTCTCCCCGTTTTGCCAATCAGACATTCTTCCAGAGAATTTGGACCCTTTATCAGTACTGATTTGAGACACTGGCCCCTCTTGATCACTTTCTACTAAGTTAACCACTTTGTCTTTGCTTCTGTTGACATGAAGACCAACTGCAAAAAGCTCTTTCGCCTCAGTATGAATAGAGTGATTCAATGAAATCTCACGTTCATCGTGTTCCTTCTCAAAATTCCTTGTATTATTATACCTTGAGGAGCCACTATTTGATCCAACTTTAGTGTCAGAAGGATCGCTCGAACCAACTACTTCTTTGTCCAACAAATTATCAGATTTAGCATAATCTTTTCCAATATTCTCCACATCTGGCTTCTCCAACATGCTTTCGTTTCCATAGCCTTCATACTCAGCTGCAAATGGAAGTAACGTAAATCAAAATAAGAAACCGTAATCAGCCCCTTCATGTTCTTTTCCTTTGAGTAGAAAAGATCCCAACTTCGATGCACATTATGATTATTATGCTTGACAGCAAGTGAGCACCTTCTGCTTATCAGTTCACAAGCCACAAACATGCAAAAAGAAGATCAAAATGGATGCGATATGTACATACATAATAATTAGGTATGAAATTGCTTCCTCACCATGAACTTTAGAGATAGATAGTAGGTCTTTTTCCCCTAATTTGTGCGTTACAAAACACTCTGATCCTATTTGAATCCATGCTTGCAAAATTTCCGTAGACAAAAGAACACTAAATACGATAATCAGAGGCTAGAATCTTCGAGCAAACCCACATCAAGGGCACCCAAATAGTCTAGCTAAGAAAAGATAATCTCCAAACTTCAATGTGAGGAAGACGCCCTCAAGATGGGGAAAAAAAACCAAAGGATGTGCTCCATATGTGCTAACGTTCAGAGAATAAGATTGGAGAGTATATAGAAAAAGAAAAATGTGAGAAAAGGGTACCTCGAAGAACCGCTCCGCAGCCTCCACATTGATAAACAGAGTAATCAGAGAGCTCGGGAAGTAGATTTTCACACTTGGGGCACCGTACTAGCCGCATCCCTGAAGATTCTGTCATGGTGAGAGTCACAACAAACTTAACCAATCACCGTCACTAGCCAAGAAGAAGAAGAAGATGCTCAGAGAAACACAGACAGGATTTTGCAATGAAGTTTCAAGTACAACAGAAATGAGAAGACAATATTGTGTTTCTTTCTCCTCAAAGCGAAGGCTTGGCTTCTTGGAACCAGCAATGTCAGTGAGCAGGTGTTAATGGGAGCTTTCATTCGGAAAAAGAAAGCTGAACGACACTCAACACAGAGAAAGCGAGGGAGGGGTTGCCTCACTTTTTTGCTTTTTCTTTTTGTTGTGGCTTCTTTTTCTGAGTTTTTTATGGGAGAGTCGCAACACCGAAAGAGAAGGGACAAATTTTCTCTGAGAATTTAGAATCTAACGAAATTTAATATAAAGTATAAAATCTGAAACTCTACAACTCCAGAATTACTTAAACATGCCAACTTGGAAGAGGAGCTGGGCTGTGTTGGGTTTTGGAAAGAAACGAGCAAGAAAGGGATAAAAGAGGAGAAAGGGGTTGGATTTCCAAAGGTGTTGGATGTTGGTGTCTGCAATGGAAATGCCAAGAAGAAGCAAATGACGAAACGACGTCGGAGGGAGAACTGACAGTGATAGTAGGCTCGGATTCTCTGAACTCTCTGTGTATGCAGCAGCAGAGTGGGATAGGAATGGAAAGTTAGGTGAAGGACTTCCTTAGCTCCTTCATGCACCACTCCATATTTACTCTCATTCTACTTTGGGAAGATGAAATTGAAATATTTTCGGCCCAAAAAAAAAAAAAAAACTCTTTTGCACAAAACATTGCCATGTTATTCTCAAAATGAGACTGTTAATTTTGAATATGGCTTAAAACTGTCATTACTTGTTAGGTTCTTTCAAACTCCCTCACGTGCAAAGAGTGACTGGTCTAAGCTCTGGAATCTAAAACAGAGAAAAATAATAATTGAAGAGTGGTTTTGGCCTGTTGTTATTAGAAAACAGTAAGAATGGTAGCAAAGAGAGAATCTGAATGGAAAGATTTCATTTCATTGCTTGATTGAGCAAATGACGCATGTTGAACGAGCAAACCAGAAATCAACAATCGCCAAAGCCATGAATAGTACGAAAGTGCTGGTCCCAACAACATTGTGAAAAGGACAAAAAGAAGAGTTACTGCTTCCTAGTGCTCTGCTGTTTTGCTTTTTCCTTCAAATTTTGTACTTGGTGGGCCATCCACCGGAGAGAGAGAGAGACAGACGGACAGACACAGCACACCGATATTAGTCATATTATACGAAATATGAATTATTTTGGATATATAATAATTTTTTAGCTTTGCAAAGAACTACTCGTGTTTTAAATATAAAATTCATTTTATAATATAAATTTTATAATATAATTTATATTATAAAATGAGTTTTATATTTATAACAGGAAAGAGTATAATAATTTTAAGTTTCATAAGTGTGTAAAATAATATCATATGGTCTATGAGCATCCAATAAATGGGGGTCAAATTTGCTTTATATTATGAAAAGCGAGAGTCATCAATAATTGGTCAAAGAGGCCGAATGGACAACGAAGGATTTTTTCTCTTTGACCAGCGAACAACGAAGGATTGGGTTAGTATATTTTGGAGATTGAATATCGATGCATTGGATCCTTTAATACAAATTAAAAAGGCATTAGTATTCATTGGTCTTAAATATTCGTGCATTGCCCCTCTTATTACTAACCCCGTCCTTAATAAAAGCTGAAGGTGATTAAAAAAATATATTAAACTAGTTATTTGTAGCAAGTACTATATTCAGTTCTTAATACAAAAGTTTATTTAAATTCCATTTTATCTCTCATATTTATCTATTTTTTTTAAAATAATTCTTATAATAATAATTCTAACTAATACACTTGATTAATAAGAATATTTTAGAAAAGACAGTATCAATTTATTATAAATAACTAACTTAACTAATTTTTTAATCTACTCAAGTTAGCCAACTAACTCTTATATTAAGGATCGGAGGTAGTATCTATTATCTTCTCTAGAATACATTTGCTTATCTAATCATGTGTATTAGTTAAAACTACTATTTAATGAAATATTTAATATGTGTAATTACTATAAGTATTATTTTGAAAAAAAAACAGTAGATAAATATGAAAAACGAGGTAGATTAAGGTCTTATATATATTTAAGACTAAATTGAATATCAAAGTAGTTCTTATGTTAAAGATTAAACATAGTATCTTTTTTATCTCAATCAATGATCAATCTCGCATATTCACTCCCGTTGTAAATTCCCAAATAAATATTAAGCTGACAGCTTCCTACAGCGGCAGTCATTTAGAAAGGGATGATAAACTGTAATTCTCTCGTGTGTGCGCGCGCTTATATACACAGGAGGATCGATTATTTGAGAGTCAAATAAACAAAAGAATTAAATTGATAAAGAAGCAACACAAAATGCGAGAAACTGGTGGAGGGAAATGGCGTCTTGTAATTGTAAAAATCAGGTCAACACAGCATGCACGTTGCAGACTAGCTAATTAAATATTTGAGGACGTCCTGAAAGAGGAGGACCCAAACCCAGAAGCAGAACGTCTGATGATCATGTTGCTCTTCTTCTTCTTCTCCTTGCCTGCCCTAAACACCTTCTTCCACTGGTGCATCATCCTTTTCGCCATGGAAGTGGGCCCTCCGCTCCCAGATTGGCTCTGTAGCCTACGCAGTTGTTGTTCTGGAAACGACATCATCGTATGTCTCTCGATCATGTCACTTATTAACGCCAGTTCGTACGAATCGTACAATGAGCTTCCACAGTCCCATACATGACCATTCTTCTCTTTCCCTTTCTTCCCTGGTGAATTTCTTCTCCTCATCCTTCCCTCCCCTCTTTCTCTCTCTCTCTCTATATTTTATATATATCACACACACCTGTACCTAGTACGTCCGATACAGCATAAAATGTACGACTTAAATGTTTGTGCCGTACGTGTCTTCACCACAGAAACAAACTTTTATAGTTGGGGTTGCTCATTCAACAAGGTAACGGTGCATTGTATTTCGAATGCAATTATCTCATCGTAATCATCGTGTGTGGACATTACATATACAGTATAAGTGAAATAATTATTTTTCAAAAAAAGAATTTGGACTACACACACATAGCAGAATAAGAAAATCATTATGTGACAATATATACCGAGGGATGCGAAGCACCATTTTCAAATCAAACTATTGACCAGTCAAAAGTCGTCACTAAATGAGTATCTCAAGAAAGGCGCAGGATCAGAAGTTAAAAACTAGTTGCTTTATGTGCCAAAAGGAAAACCACAAAAGAATTAATTTAATTATGAATTGTCTATTCTTCATTGGCAAAGGCAATCATATAGACATTGCCCCCTTTGGTATGCTGAGTCACCAATTTGGATCTGTCTTTATTTAAAAGATATTACCACTATATATTATCCTTTACCCTTGTGATTATCAAATGATTAAGATACATACTCAATTATATCGATTATATTGCATACTAAAAAAGGCTGACGAATTGAATCCTTTTTATGCTTGGAGGCAAATGTGCATTTTCCTTGTTTTTTCCCCTCTTACCGTGATATTCACAGTTAATTTGGCAAGAAATGACAAACGATCATCCATGTATCTCGATTATTAAGAAATAAATCATTTATATATTCTATCTAAATTTGTCATGGGATATTTTCTTATATATAAATGACTTTTCAAGACTGCCCCTTGTATAGATAGAACGCAAAGTATATTTGGATATGACTCAGATCTCCTTGTTTTGGCTAACATATGACTCATTTTCATCGGATTTCCTGATTTAAAAAAATTCTTGATAAATATTTGTTGGGAGAATTAACTAATTGATTAATAGCCTTGATATGTTTTTATGTACAGAAAATATCGGTAAATCTCATACACAGAAAGTACTGAAGCTACTCAAATTTAGATAACATTAAAAAATGGATCTCCGAACGGCCATGTAGGAATACTTTTTCCATTTTTTAACGAGAAGGGAAAGTACAAATAAATTCATTGGACTTTGTTCCCCTGAGAAAAAGTGAGATCACTTGAATCATGACGAGGACATGAAGCCGAGCTAAAACTTTTGATAATGATGGCATGGTTTGGAATCATGATTAACATTATTTATAAACATATTTTATGAGTCGAGATAAAAAAAATTTTTTATATATTTATCTTATATTCTGTAAATTATTATTAAAAAAGCGGTTTATAAATCATTTTAAACAGTATTATATATGCATAACAGGTAAGCATTGATTTTTCTAACCCCATTTTTGTTTCCTTTCATGTTCTTATACTCTTGTTGCAGTAGATGTAATATAACTAACGAACAATAAATATAATAAATATTTTAATCTTGAAAATTATGGACCACTGAAAGTATGAATTTTTTGATCATTTCTAGTTGCCCTTCAATAACAGTTAACAGATTGCAAATTGCTCGTTTTATCACAACTTCACAACATCCAAAAATTGTGTTGGCTGTTGATTTTTAAGGAATTATAAAATTGATTTCTCAAATAAGGTTTTCTATTTATAAAACTGGAATTATTTATAAGCCAAGTTGTCAATGATATGATTCATCTTACACATGTGGCTAGAATAAGAAAAGGATTAACTTTGCGTGAAGAAAGGAGGAGCAGAAATTCAAAACTCTGGACCACTGCAGTGAGTGAAAATTAAAGTTAATTATAAGGGATATAACCATAATTAAAATTAACTAATTATATGATGGAGAGCTTTTTTAAAACCTTTTAGTTTAATTTAGATTAATCGATCTCCACACGTCACTATAGGGGGCACTGGAATCTTTTATTGACTACGTGTGAATCATGTGAACATATAAATTAAAGCATCATATGTTAATACTCTTCCAGTCCTTAATATAAGATCCATTTAACTAATTTGATTAGATTAAGGAAATTAGGTAAGTTACGTAATTATAAAAAATGTGACATGTTTTTCCTAAAATACCATAATCATCTTTTTTTAATACCCCTCTTCATCTCTACTTAATTATGATTGAGAGAGTATCCATAGAAGTAATTTAGAAAAAAGTGATAAATATTAGAAATGGGTCTTATATTTAGAACCAAAACCAACTTAACAATTGGGTCTTATATTAAGGATCGGAGGAGTATTATTTTTTAAAAAATTAAAATGGATATGAAAGAAGAGTTTAAGTCCGGCCCCCCTTCGTCAAAAGGAAGAGCGGGTCCTAAAGCTCGCTTTATTAGTCCATTGCCATAAGAATGAACTTAATCTTGAAGAAATAACCTCAATAATAAAGACTAGTACAAGTCATTTAAATATTTCCTATGGATTTTGCAAAAATGAATCACACAACTCATCATAAATAATGTTATCTGTTATAGATTTTTATAGAGATATTAAATCTATAACACATTTAAAAGTTAAAAACACATTGTTCAGTAACATTTACACTGGGGCGATTTTGTTACAAGAACATGATGAGGGGGAGGAAAAGGAAAAGAAAGTGAAAAAAATAAAAAAAAAAAGAAGAAAAAGCAAAGAAAGAAAGACATGGGGGGAAAGATGAAATAGGAAATTTAATTAGTTTGCAGAATTTGATGATACTAAAGCAACCTTTGAATTCGCTAATTCTTATATCCATCTTTTCTTTCAGTTGAAAGCATTACTGAGATACTTCATAACGACATTGTCGCTCAAGATTTGCAACACTCCAATATTTGCAGGCCCTACACATCTTGGTGTCTTGTACTGACTAACGGCACCTCCAAGTTCAAGGAAATGATCCAGAATCTTCTGGAATGTTCCCCTCCGAACGAGCCGGAGTTCGAGGTCGCCGATCCACTTCACTTTCCGAGCACTGACATAGCCAGCATCCACAAAGGACTTGTCCAGACAGTTGCAGCATTGTGTGAGAACTTGTTCACTTGCCTCCCCACTGATTTCCCAGAAGATAACATAGTGCCCTGGCTCTGTCGACAAATCCACATGGCTTGTGAAGTCCACAACTTCTGCTTTGTCCTTTGCTAATAGTTTTGCCGCTTCTTCTACTGCTAACTGCAAATCCTTCTCTGTGTTCTTATCAATGTTTATGGTTAGCAGAAGACTGCTCCTTCGAACAAACTTGAGTTCTGGAGTTGAGTTATGGAAACCCATCACCTTCACCACATCCCCCAACCTGTATCTGTATAAGCCTGCAATTATCAAACAATATGTATAGACACGTCAAATACGTATCTCTTTATATTCAAACTCACCTCTCTCTCTCTCTCTAAGCGCTCTAAGTGAGTTACTGACCTACTCATCTAAACTTTCTGTTATTAATCAGAAAAAGAAACTCACGTTTCTCTCAACAATGTGGACAGTTTTTCCCTACCAAATATTTACTTTCGACCAGTGTGCATTATTCTCAATAAAATATCATCTCCAGGAAGAAATTTATCAAAACTTACAACTACTATGCCTTGTACCCCACAAGAAAACAATAGAAAAACTGAGAAAAATCACAGGACTTTGATTTTCTGGGATAATTTGAGAAGCTGGTCAATGCACTCCAGCACAGTATAGACAGGAAAGTCATCAAGCAACTCAAGTAGCAGGTGGAAAAATGATAACAGCTATGAGGAAACCATAGCCAAGAAAAGGGCTTTATTCAAATCCTAATTGACAAAACAAATTAAGAGATTCATGAAAAAGGATCTGCATATCATTATTACCTGCTGGATTGGTTATGACAATCTCATATTCTTCTCCAACCTTCACTTCAGTGAGCCCCACAGTTGTGTCGATCTGTGTGAGAGGGACGAACTCGAAGTAACCAATCTGAGGAAGAACTGCATAAGTAGCAGATTCTGGGGGAATTTTCGGGTTAACATTCGCGGCTATCCAGCCTTCAGAAGAACCATAATCTGCAGTCACCAATGGCAGCTTTCCTGCATAATGCCTCAGCTTCTTCAAATAAGGTTCCATAGACCCAGTCATGATCCCATAAACATACTTTGCATTGGGAAAAAGCTCTGGTATTAGTCCATACCAGTTGCTCAAACCCACACATTTCTTATAAATCAGATCAGCTTCTTCTGGGTCTGGCTTGAGCAATTTTTCCATGACTGCTCGGATTGAAGGATCAGTGACTCTGTTTGTGAGGACCCCTTCTCGGATATCAGTACAGAGCTCCTCCCAAGCTTGTTCAAAGACTCTGAAAGCATGGACAATGCTATGTGCAAATGTAGAACCGACCCATTGAATTTCTTCTCTGAAGATTAGTCCACACAGTAGATGACAGTACAAAGATTGATGAAAATCAGAACCAAATATCACTTCATACGGGCTGCTGCATTGGGACTGAATCGCCTTCATCGAGCTTTTGTATCGTGGATCACGAAACAGGTTTGTTGTAGCAGTTCCAGCTATCAAGCCTCCTTTGGTTATGAACTGCTTGCTGCTGTAGATGAAGTTCAAGACCTTCCCATTTTGTATAGGGAATTCTCTTTAAAATGGAGAAGCTGTATCAGAACTAGTACTAAACTGATGATAGAATGTTGTACAGAACCAAATTTTTTTTTTCTTTTTTGTGAAAAAAGGAATAGAAGGAGATGAATGATGAATACTTGTTCCTAAAGGCAAAGGAAGTCTGATAAATCTGCAATGTGGTATCAAACAATTCATCATTCCAAGGCACAAATTTGGGCTTCCCCTGAGTAGTGCCAGAACTGCAAGAGAATCTCTAGACTGATCAGAAGCTTCTTCTAATACTAAGCTGAAACAGAAACTTTGTGTGCTTAATGTGAAAATAGGAATTAATTTTTCATTTTCGAAATGTGTACCTTAGCGACATGGTTGTGATGGGTTTTCCAGTGAGAAAAGATGAAGCCTCGCCATCAATGATTCTCTGTATATATGGCTCCAAATCTTTGTGTGTGACCAGAGGGACACAAGCTTTGAAGCCGTCCGGATCAGTTCTTCCATGGAGACCCAGATTCTGCAAGTATTCTGCTGATGCATTGTCTTCCAAAATCCTTCTCAGAGTCTCCCTTTGAACACTCTCAGCATCCTTTGTCAAAGCTTCAAAGTTCTCTATCACTTTCTCTACGTCAAACTCTTGCTCCTTCTCCAACATCCTCACGACTCAACAGCTGCAGCTACTCACGAAAACAGTGAATGAATTCCGTCAGTAAATGCTCATACAGGTTGTAAAAGTTATATGGAGCAATAGTCAAAGACGAAGAAATAACGCAGAAGGAGCCAAATACTGTTGCGGTGGGAGAAAGGCATATAAAATCAAAGAGCTTTGTCCAATTTTAATTTTCCACCATCCTTTTTCTTGCGGACCCAGGTGAATAAAATTCAGAAATACTCGTATACAGGAAAAAGTTGAATATTATGGTTCTGCGTGCCCTTTGGACGTCCGAAAATTGCAAAAGAACAAAAAAGAAATTGCAATTCGCAGCCCCACCAAGAAAATGGAAGAGGAAGTGAAAGAAGAAAACAAAAACAAACAAACACTGGGTAATGAAGAACTGGATAGCCCATTGATGGATAAGCTCGAAGTCGGATGATAAAAACCAATAGAATTGTTCCAGGCACAAGAAAATTCATGTGATGAACAAAAATCAAAAGGAAAGACAAAAAGTGATCACGAGAAACACGAACGCGGAAAGTAGCCTTTTCTCTCTGAGTGAGGGAGAGAATGACACAAGAACCTGGTATCCAGATAGCACACAGCAAATCCAAAATCGACACTGTTATGAGAAAAGACGTCGTTCAAAGGGAATTTAGAGTGTGGAGTGTTTGATACGAAGGTCTCTTGACTTCCAACATGGCTTGGATTAGATGCTTCCTGGCTAGCTGCAAATCTTCGGGAAGATTTGAAAAAAGTGAGCAAATTAAGAAAGGGAAGAAAGTCAACGGAATGATTCAAGTAGTAAAAAGTAGAAATCAAAAGGGGAAGCCAAGAAAATCGTGAGAGCCCATTTGTGTGGGCGCTTCAACTTCAACTTCAACAACACAAGGAAACCAACAGCGACCCCATGAAAGAACCAAAAGCAAATGGAATCAAGACGAAATGAAAAAGGGGGGAAACAAAAGATATTTTGTCGTACTCAACAGCATCAAGCTTTGAATTCCCGACATGTAACAGTACCTGGGACGGTATTTCCCTACAGGATTCTATGGGGTCACAGAGAGAGAGAGAGAGAGGAGTTGGGAATAAGTGGAGGAGAAGAAATTTTTTGAGGGAACCAAGTGGGAAGAGGAAGGAAAAGGAAGGAAGAAGAAGAGGGAAGGCAGAGACAGAGGGCGTCTCGATCCCAACGAGGTTAAGAAGAAGCACCGCGCATTTCAATGTGACTCCCCCGCACGCACGACAACGTTGTTTTTCTTACCTGCCTCACATGTAACAACAGAAGAGGAGGAGGAAGAAGAAGAGAGAGGATTATTGCTTCAATAAAGTACTAACAAGATGGGCAGTACGGGCGTGGTCCGCTCTATATATACTACTACACAGGGCTAGTATTTAGGCGCTGCCAAACACGTCCTAGTTTTCCGTGAGTCTCAATTGACGAGTTTGCCCATGAATCGGTGGCCATATACTGCGGGTTACAAATATTTGTGTGGACAAATTTATTGCCCCTGTAACGGTTTCTAAGAGATAGACGAGCCAAACCGAAAAGGCGAAAACATAGTCATACGCAACGATGACACGGCCACGGAGTTTTTTCGTTTTCGGAAGGAGTTCAAACAATTAACGACAATCAGACAAAAAGCTAACGTCCTCAAGTGGGGTCCACCATGGCGTGCCCCGGATAAGAAGCCCAGGAATGGAAGTTTTCTTTTGGCAGGCCAACGTGAACGCTGCCATGGATATTTTACTTGAAAAATATTTTTGCAATTTTATTCTTATTTTTAATATTTATTAACATACTACTCATCTCATTCTAAATATAAAACCTATTTTCTAGTATAAATTATACTGCAAAATACTACTCCGTTCCTTATTATGAGATCTAATTTTTTGAATCGATTTGTCTCCTTTTTCTAAAATCTTCTTCGAGTTTATTTAAGCATTTAATACATTATTATTCATTTTACCTCAAATTTAACGTATTTAATACATTCTCTTTCTTTATTTATCTCACTATTTTTTTTGCCAGCACATTTATCTTACTATTAGTTTCTCACATTTACACATTTCTATAGAGGGGTGTATTTGAAAAAAAATTATATTTGCTACATATCAATTGCTTTTAACTAATTTTAACTGTTTTCTTAGACTACATAATTTAATTAAAATGATCTTATAATAAAAGACGAAAGGAGTAAGTCTTGTATTTAGGACTGAAAGGAATATTTTTTTTTTTCAGAGTTTAAATTTTAGTAAAAGTATGATGCTCGTTTGGGCGTATTGCTATAAATTTCACAAACTTTAGAGTTTGATGCATGGCACCGAAAAAGAGTCAGTGGTTCTGTTGGCAATTAATGTGAAGCTTTTAAGACAATAAATTGAAGGCAGAGTCCTTAGGTCAAACAAAGATGACACGAACGTGACCTCGGATTCTTCTGAATGCGTCCCGGATTCAGGACTCTTTGATCGCTGTCTCTGAACCTATTTATGTGAAATTATTTGGCAAAAAAAAAAAAATTATGTGAAATTATGAATCATTAAATGAGTACAATAGGAAATGTCAACAGAAACTTAATTAATACTCCCTCTTTCTTACTATACAAATAACAATCAAAATCACCCTATTTAAAATATTAGTTAAATTTAATTAAGAACAATAAATATGTGAAATATATATTTTTAATCATACCTTTATTTATAAAAAGAGTACGTGATAGATAATGGGTAAAAATTCATTATAAAGGGACAACAAATGACATATATTTAATGAAGTTAAAAGTGAAAATGCCGGTTTAAAACTTGAAACGAAGAAGAATTGTTTTTTATATTCAGGGGCAACATTATAAAAGAGATAATTTATTATTAAAAAAATGGGGAGAGTAGGAGTACACCCGCAAATTAATTTTTTAAAAAAAAATATTAAATATGTGCAGAAACTGGCTGCTTATTTGTAAAAAGCTAGGGCTTATTAAAGGTCCCACAGATCGGATGGTGGGATCTTATACCCAAAAAGAAAAAAGAAGTAACATGTTTTGAGTCTGGTGTAAACTCGATACTTTTTAAATTTTAAGAATCAATTTCTATATGTGTAAAGTTAGGCTAAAATAGTAAAGCAAATATTGCCATTAATACTTTCAAAAATAATCTAATAAAATTATAATTTATAAACATTGCAGTTCCTCTTTTTCCCCATCTGTTTTCGGATTTTGATGGCCATATTCAATGAAAGATCCTTGCCACTTCCATTCCACCGCTATATACTTTCTCCGTTTCTTATTATAAGAGATAATTATGAAATATATGTAATTTTTTTTTATAAAAAATATTTAAAGGCTGTCTGTTAATTTTTCCCACGTGTTATTTATCTTTCACATAAATGAGGATATTTTTGACAGAAATATCATATGTTTTACTTATTATTGTTCTTGATCAGTTAATTTTAACTAATATTTTGAATAACATAATTTGGGTAATTGTCTCTTATAAAAGGAAACAGAGGGAGTATTTAATTAGCTTCTTAATATTAGTTACTTTTAACTGCTTTAGAATTTGGTATGGATTTTTAAAAAAAATAATTAAAAGTAGCTTGGATTCTCAGTATTGTTAGAAAACTATCATTATTTTTCAGCACTACACCTTTCGATTAAAATCAACTTATATCAATTACGATAATTTCTCTTTCTTATATAATCTCCCTGTGACACAATTATTAAGGCATTTGTGAAAGAAAATATAATACTTTTAATGAAAAATAACAAAAGCGGGCGGAAATGTGAACCCCATATGTGTTATCCGCACGTGTTGAAAAAGAAGGAAAATAAATAAATAAATACAAAATAAAAAATAAAAAAAATGGGAAAAGATACTAGAATATCTTCAAAGATTATCTTAAGATGCTTGAGAATTTTGAAAAAAATCTAATATATTATTATTACCATTAAAAAATATTTTCCACAGAGCGAGTCAGGGGATTGGGTAGATATATTTTGGAAACAACCATTGTGATAATAGTATTTGTTTAAAAGCTTGTCTCATCTTTGATTGTGAATTTGTGATTATTTATTGTCACCAAACGTGTTTTATTACATTTTTCTATGTAAACAATTAAATAACGAATCTTGAAAGAATTTTATAACTTGAAACACATAAAATTAATGTTTTAAATTAAAAGAAGTAACGTTAGCAAAAAAAAAATTAAATAAGTAACACGTGAAGTTTTTTCTTGGACCGAGACACGCGATGTTGGTTATTATATATAAAATAACTTATATATGGATTTAAATTTGTCTTTTCAATAAGTTTTTTTTTTATTGCGTAAAGCTGTATATGCTTGAGGCAGAGAAGAGCATTCCATATGGTTTTTAGTGCATAGTAATAATTAATTTTATGAACAAATAAATTAGGGAGAAATAAAAATAAAAATATCATCGGTGAGATCGGAGAGGAAAAGTTAACGTACTGGCGTTAAGATTCTTAGTTATGGAGTCTTACAAAAATGACAAAGGATTATATATAGTGATTTTGACATTATCTCTTCGTTACTTAATCATTAAAATGTGTTATGGAATGTATTTACTTATAATTTATTTCAATTTCATGTTATTTCTTTAATTAAATTTAATACCTGAACCAGTATATATGATCTTTTCTTTTCCACTTTCACTGGTATTTTCCGGTAAAAAAAAAAAAAAAACTTTCACTGGTATTTGATCTAAATTGCTCATGTACATACCAAAATTTACAAATGATTGAGTTCGTATCAAAATTTTCAATCGTCACTTTTATTATCAACAATATATAATGTGCAAAATATATCTTTATATTCTTGAAAGTTTCTTTCTTACTTTCTTTTTTTACTAAGTACATGTATCCTCCTAAATTGAAAACAATTTATTTGGGACACTGTTGAATACTGCATTGGACACTTTTTCCAGCAAAGATTCAAATATTAATTCATCATGTTACGAGGAACTAATTCTTTCTTCTAGACACGTAGAAACCAAAACATGATTTTAAAAGTGATTTTACAATCTACGAAGTAAATATGTGAAAAGAGTTTTGTTTCAACTTGCATGAAAGTATTTTTTAAAGATGCTTTTAAGGTGAACCCCCAACCTTCTTGAAAGCTTCTATTATGATTGTTTACTGTTCAAAACGGAAATTCCCCTGCTGTTGCAAAATAAAGAGTATTTTTAAGGGGGAATTATAACAGGGGACCTGTGAGGAAAAATATTTAGTCAATTAATGATCATAAAAATTAGAATTATTTAGAAAAAACCAACTGTTAAAATATAGATTTTTAAATAGCAAGCTATCGTTGTTCACTTTTTTCGTTCCCTCTGTGATTCTTCCGCTCTTGTGCTCATTCAATGGCTTCTACACTCGATTCCACCACTAACAAGCTATCCAAGCTCAGCATCAATGGTGAATTCGCTTCTTCTTTTCCAAATCTTGAGATGAATCTTCACCTTTGCTGTTGGAATAGGGAGGGCTTCTTGATCATTAGACAGCATTTGTGCATTTGATAATTTAATTAGGATCCCTCAGCTCAGGTGAAAACTCACAATAGATTACTAATAGAATAATGCTAGAATTGAATTATACTTCTCGTTTCCCTTTGAACAATGTATCAACTAGAAAGAGGTTTTTGTGAAATGCTTGGTTGAGGAAGATATTTTGAGTTAATACTTATTTGGATATCAAGTATTTTATAAGTTAGATGTTAGAGATGCATTTTTGTCTTTTGAAAGAGATCCTCACTTTGCATTTGAACATTTGAAACGAAGAGATTTTTACCCTTTGCCATCATCAATATCACCCCTTAAAGGAAGCATTATTGAAGGGAAAGGAGAGAATATAGGAAAATTAGTTATGAATAATTTAGCCATTCTAAAAGTATATTTTATTGTATGGTCATTTGAAATAATTCTAATTTTTAGACTTTTTTTCACTAAATATTCTTCTCTACAGGTCCTTGGTTCTAATTCTCCCTATTTTTGATACATATATAATATAACTTAGACTATAAAAAGGAAAAAAAAACAACATTATGTTTTGTAAGAGTACAACAATGTACTAAATACGTAATCAGTTCACAATATACATCATTTTAATGAATTCATTAATATCAAAAAATAGTAGTTAATTCATTAAATATGTTTTAAATTGGAGGGTTTCTCCAACTTTACCCATAGGCGAGGTTGTAAATAAGAGAGTAAAATATAATGAGTTGCTAATATCTTTGAATATTAATTGTAGGGACAAAATTGGTAAATAAGTATTAATTACTTTCAAATAATTTATATTTTTAAATAAATCATTCTCCTAAAGTGGTTTATAATAGAGATAGAGAAAGTATGCATGATTGCATTGTTGTTAACAGCTCATAATAACGGGACCCCTTTTTTTGGGTTTTGTACAAAGGCTACAGAGCTCTGAATCTCTGATAATGCACGTACGCCCTTGCCAACTGATAATTAATGAACGCATTTTCTTGTGGTAGAAAATATTTTAAGCTTGTACACACCGGAGACTTTTTAGCTTATTCCTCCATTTGATTCTAAATAAACAAAAAGTCCTTATGTCTTGCTGAGGACTTTAATTTAGACATAATACTCCTCCGGTCTTATATAAGACCAATTTGATTTTTAGGTCCTAATTATAAGATCCATTTCTTTCTTATATTTATGCATTCCAAGATAATCTAATAATGATAGTTTAGCCAATACTTAATTAGTAAGGATTTATGATTTATTATAAATAAACTTACTTTTAATCTTCTCAAATGTCAATTGGGTCTTATAATTAGGACCGGAGGAGTACCTTATCTATTTTTACCTGTCACATTATTTTTTTCAAAGCATCTCCATCGATGCACTGGTTTTTCAAATTTAAATGAATGAAAGTCGATAATCTAATAAATGAGTATAATTGTTTTTTCTAAAAAAAACTATATCATTTTTGGCCGGCTAATATAATAAGCGATTCGGTTGGTGTTAATTAAGAAGATGTGTCAGTAACGGTGGATTAACTAAATGATTCAAGTTGAGGTTGACTTTTTGTAAGAGCGCAAATGAGGGAAACGTATCAGCATTGACCAGACACGCAAATCACACAGAAGCAGAAGTTGCATTATAGTAATTGCCTTGGATCTTAGAACAACCTTTATTTGCGCATTTTAATGTTTTGTTTGACTTCATCTTATGTCCATAATACCGGGAGATTAAAAACGTGGGACGACCCTTTATCTGCGCCACATATTATTGTCTTCCAATTTCTTCTTCATCTTCATAATCACATATTTCTATTGTTGATCATTTCGGGTTCTTAGAATGAGAATTTGAGTAGCTCGAAAAACAAATAAATTAAATAGTTATTCATAAATATGTATTGATTTTCTTAATAAATCCTCCTAAACATGCATTGAAAATGTATCTTAATACAAGCTCCTTTACATATGCAATATTAATGAGAATGGTTTGAAGAAAATTATAAATAAAAAAACAAAAGGATTAAGATTTTATATTAAGATCTAACTTAATTACTGACTAGTTTTTATATTAAAACAATAACATATCATCTATAGAGGATTTTTTTTTTTTTACCTTGATCTATAAGGATTCAACCTCACAGGTCACAACTTCACGCCTTTTATTACAAGGCACACTGTTTTCGAATTTCTTTGTCGCCTCTATTTCTTAATCATGTTCATCTCATTCTCATAAATTTTCAACTATGCTGTCTTCTTCACAAAGTTCTACCGTAATACTTTTGGATGGATATGAAAAATGATTTTAAGTAAATTAATTATATATTGCCCTCCAGTTCTTAATGTATTAAGAAGTTAATGTTAGCCATATGTAAGACTATTTCATATCTTTATTAATTTTTTCTCAAATCAATCTTGTTGATATTTTCCCAACAATAATCAAGTAAAAAAAAAAAAGAGAGAATCAAGAAGATGTTAGGGTGTTTATATAAAATATGTTACATTGACTAATTTAACAAATATATTTAATCTACTCAAATTAATTAATAATATCATGCATTAAAAACCACATGAGTACTATGTTCTTACCGTGTGCATGCGTGGTTAATTTCCTACGACAAATCAATGATTTTTTTTAAAATGGTCATTGCTTTAAAATCTTGATTAAATAATAATTATTCGTGTACTATTTATCCCTCACCATTTGACGAAACACTAATGTTTTATATGTATATGTGTGTATTAATATAAGGGTGTTTTAGTCAACTACCATTAGATCTCGCGTATATTCTAATTTATTTGATAAGTTTCTTAATTCATGTGACCATCTATAAATTAAAAGGGGGGAAAAGCACTGTAAGAGAGTGTTTATAAAAGATTGGGTTAGGTTGTGCTCTACCAAAGAGAGACAGAAATTAGGTCATTGTGGGGTAAGCGAGACATTGGATTATATCGTCCTCTAGAAAAATGCCATTGGAAGTCAATTTTGAAATGATTCAGCAGTCCAATAAGACTATCTTAATGTGCAGCAGTTGATTAGTGAAACCCAACAAGTTCACAGTGTCTTGCGGTAATATATTGACGACGAGCTTGCATGTAATGACTTACAAATAACTTTTTAATTGTAATTATAGGAATACAAGATAAATATATGAAAAAAGTTTTATTTCAATTTATGTAAAAACCTTTATAAACACTCATCGAACATAGATATAAAGATGCCCTTGGTTTAATATTGTGCATCACGGTTAAAATTTTAATTTATTTCACTGGTGCAGTATTTGGTACTAATTATAATACAGTTTTTTATTCTAAATATAAGATTTAGTTTGTAGGACATGCAGTTATATCACAAACCAAACCTTATGTTTAAAATCAATGGGGTAATATATTATGGCAAATTAGATATTCTCTACTAGAAAACTTTAATTATGTAATACGAATTTAAGTTTATATGATTTTTCTGGCCAGCAATTTATATAATTATATATGAGAGAGAGTTACACTATCCATAAATTAACACTTAGACATCTGTGCTTTCAAATTTGTACTGTAATAAAAAGTTAGGGAAAATTCATTTTCGGTCTACAAATGCCAGATGATTTTTTTCCCTCACCAAAGCCAGATGAAATTGAAATCACGTGATTTATGAGGTTCAAAATAATTAATACGATAATATAATTCTTTTACCTTGGGAGATAAAAGAGCGATGGCCAACCAATGAAACAAGCGACACGTATCATATTAAAAACTGAGAGCGGATAGTATTAGTAATACATTAAAAGGTGGATCTAATCCACAACTTTTGTTTTTTTGGATGCCTCAAAGCCACACCTTGTCGTGACTCCAATTTTTCTAAAACTGCGATGATTGATTAAGGGTGCAAGTCCAAGTAGGATGATAATGACTCACAAATTGACCACCACATTTTGTTCTTGGTAGCTACTGCATGTTAACTAACTGTACTACCTACTTTCCCTAATAATAGATTTGAAAAGATTAATGAAGTTATCATCTATGGTTCTTAATATAAAAATTAGTTTGATTTTTAATTTGATTCTAAAGATAACATCCCCGTCCACTTTATTTTTTATATTTATCTATTTTTTTCAAAATAACTTTTGTATTGATTGTCCATGTTAAAAGTTTTATCAAATAATAGTCTTACCTAATATACATGATTAATATGGGTATTTTAGGAAAGATAACGTATAATTATTACAAATAACCAACTTAACTAATTTTTTTAATTTTTCTAAATTAGTTAACTAGGTCTTATATTAAGAAATAGATATGTTATATGATCTCTTTAAAATACTTATATTTATTATTATATCATATGTCAATTTATAAGTGAGACAATTAATTTAAAAATTTATATTCAAAACCAAATACAGTTTTTAACTAATTTTTATATTAAAAATTGAGAGAAATAATGTATCGGGGTCACAAGAGTAAACACAACCCAGGGACTCGTAATAATTAATAAAACCAACGAGGGACAAAATTGTTGGGCTAGGAACCTCTAGCGTGGCTTTGTCTAGTGCTCTTTAATGTCCTTTAAAATGTTCTAAGTTTTCAAATATCTTTCTTGTTTATTTTTATCATTAGATTTTATATAAAATGTGAAACATTTTGATATCTTGTGGTTTTAAAATGATGCAGTTTCAAATTATTTGTGTAGAATTTAATGAATAAAAGAAATAAGGAAAAAAAAATTGAGAGTTTAGGTGTCACAATAAATATTAGAGCATTAGAAGCTTCAAATCCAAAATAGTTGGAAATTCATCATTTTAAGATTTCATGCAATGCCAGAACAGCTTCAGCAACCAGAAAGAAAGAAAACGAACGGACAAAAAGTGAAGCCAATCCACACAAACCATGGTCTGGGCTTTATTAGGCCCAATCATTCAGCTGTGTGATAGTTTTGTTTTCTACAACACAAAAAAAAAGATGGTGTTCTTTCCCCCTTCCTTCAACACCACAGCAGCACAAGTTTGTACCAAAAAAAAAAAAAAAAAAATTGAAACCAATTTATAAAAATTCTTATATAATATTCCCTCCGATTTTAATTATAAGATTTTATTTGTAGTATTATAATACCTCGTTTGTAGATTATAAATAAGATCTTGTAATTAGAATAAGAGATAATAATGCTTGGGTTGTTTATTACTGGTCTGTACCTAGTCATACGCAAATTTATATCAAATGCTATTTTATAAATTAAGTTTGTTTTTGTTTTTTCAAAGAAAAAAGGGGGAAAATGACATGCACTTTATTTGGCTCATCCGAATCTATGGAAGCATAACTTTTGTTGCGAATACAAACAAGTTTGGGATATAGAATTTGATACCTGCCCCTTCAGATATCCAAAAAGAAAAAGCAATATTCTCCCAACAATAAATTTTAGGATAAACCACGCAATTTTATTTATTTCAATTTCCTTTCTGACTGGCCAAAAAATTTCCACTTTTTTTGAATTTTTTTTCCCTGAAAAGGTGCGGTATGCTTGAAATTAATTTTGTTGGTGTTTATTAACAACATGGTGCAGGAGTTATTTAATAGGAAATCGAAACGAAATAAAATAAAATATATGGTGTAAAAATAAAAAAAAAAACTGTTTATTTTAATAAAAATAAACAAAGAAGAAGTGTTTTATTATAGAATTTGTGGAATCTGTTCATCTCCTGTTCATGTGGCGGAGAAGGAGAATCCTCTCAATGTCATGTCCAGTTTTTTGTTTCGAGAAGACTGGCCGTCACCATACACGTATAAATACATATAACTTTTATAAACAATATTAGCCCCTAAATAAAACTACACACTAAATTTTATATTTAAAGCACGAGATAGTACTGTATACTAAAATGATTTCTTGCCAAATTATACACCTAATATTATGACATTCGTAAATTAAATACTAAATCCAATTTTAGTAGAGTTAGTAAAAAACATTTTAGATTCCAAATATAAAACTCCAATTTATTTTAATTTGTTTTGTGATTCTTTTCCAAACCTCTCCTTAAACATAGGAAGGAATTTAATCCAAAAATAAAACACATATTTTTTACGAATAGTTAATTTAATTTCTTTAATTTTTGTAAATTATTTGGAGAAGCAGTAATACACACTTATGGGGGGTTGTTAAGTGAGAAATTGTTAAAAGCCTTGCATAATTTATTCATAAGAAAGGATGGCTGTTGAAAACTCTTCAAGTGAGTTAAAATGTGAATTGTGATCTAGATTCAAATTCTATTGATGCAAAAGAAATTAAAAACTCAAATTATCGTCAACCACGAATTATAGTGTTTATTTTTATTATATACATACCCACACAACGATTAGACAATTTAAATTTAGAAAATTTAATAGCATTAATTAAAAATTTTAAAAATTAGTTATGGCATTTAAATTTTGTTTATTTGTAGTTCTTATGAAAAAGCTTGTTCTGTTTGGTAGGCTGCGTGCCTCTGTGGGTGGGGGAAGAGGAGCCACCAACGCGTAACGGCGTCAAAACGTGACTAGGTTTCCGTTAAGGAGCGTAATGGCCAAGGTCCTCGAGCATGGGAGTGAGTTGTATGGATAACGCCTCTTTGACACCGAACACCCTTCATTTTGATTCTCTGTTTCCTATGCCAAATATAAGGAATCAAAGCTAATCGTACCCGACAAGTACGAATTTTATAAATTTCACATTTTATCCCAATTACTTTTTTATCAATAAAGTTTATAAAAATTGGGAAAAAGTCCGCGTTTAAAATCGTTTGGCAAGAAGGGCCTAGTAAATTTCTATACATAAAAAATGTCAATGCTCTTCAAATTTTGTACACATATAAAGCTGGTTAATGGGCTACTTTCCCTTAACTTCCCTAAAATTATTCTCTTGAAAAATATACATCTCCTTGGTATTAGCAAATTGGATTGAATTAACAACTTATTATAGCAAATTTACAGCTAAAATATAACAATTTGGAAATGAAATTTATAATTATCATTTTGATATTGATAACTTAATTCTTATATGAAATTCATAACAACCCTTGTAAAATTTAAAACCTTTTCAAATGGTTTAGAGATTAGAAGTTTAGTTCACACTTTTTTTTTTATAAGCACGTGTATCTTCTTATTTCCACACAAAATATAGACATCTCTTTTAGCTAGCTAGTGCACACATATACAATTTTTTTGATACAAAAA